>NC_023757.2:300000-592743 GCF_000499845.2 Phaseolus vulgaris
AGAGTTACCTTACAAAACTTAGCTTGAGCATTGTAAAGTGTATTCTTGAAACTGACAATATTTATTGAAATAGTTCTAACATCAATGAGAGACTAGCAATACCAACTACTCTTTTAGAATTTAGAAACTCACCTCTAATTTGTATGGAAACTTCTCTGCATAAAATACCTTAGCATGTAGGTGCAATAATTACTAAACCTAAAATGAATTTGGTGATATTAAGACAAACATGCACTTGAAGAAGCAATAGTAACAAAACCATTAAAAATTATCAAACTACTCTCATACCACCACATGATATACATTAAAAATAGTGGTCCTTTCAAACTTTATAAACTCTCACTCAATTGTATTTTCTTAATTTGTGATACAAAGGAGATTGGAAACATAGGAATTGAGAGCATTGAAGAGGGGCCTTCAGCAGAGGGTGATAAGACAAAACCTTTAACAACTGGGGTTGAAGACATTAGCATTGGAGGTGGTGTTGGAACTCACATTGAGTCTGGTGGTGTGGACATACTTGCACAACATTCCAAGGTTGTTGAACAAGATGATAAGATGAATGAAGGAAAGGGAGGAATCATGCCAAGCCAAGAAATCCAAGTAGAAGAAGGGTTGAACCTATTGGACAAACAAGAGGAGATACATATTATTTCTAACAACAATATTGACATTTCTCCAGGTTTTTTATTTCTTATTTTCTTGTTTCAATCCTATATTTTCATATCACTTTTCAAACTTTTTATAGCTTCTGCAGATATCCGTACAAAATTGGGAACATATAAACATTTTGTTGATTTGGATGGTGCACAAATTGATCTTCTGGTGGAGGCGATAACAACATATCCTCATCTTTGGAATGCTTGCAAGAAGTTTAGTGAGCGCTTTCAAGCTTGGAGGTTGAAAATTTTGGCAGATATGTTGTTGTTCATTCAGAAGGAAAGTGTTGATAATGTTACTCCTCAAAGAGAAAAAGAGTTTCATAAACTATGCGAAGAAGCTATTGAGATTGGATTTGAGAGTTCATGGGTAGATGAAATGCGTCAACATGTTTTGACGAGGAATCCTAAGCTGAGAGAGGACATTGCAGAGAGACAAATGGATGAGAATCCTAAGAGGTATGATCATTTAACTTCTTGACTACTTAATGTAAAGAATGAATGAAATTAAGAGTCTTAAATGACTTTGTTAATGTGGAGATAAAATGTATTAGTGTTTTGTGAATTTGAAGTTATATCTCTATGTTGTGGTTGTGTGGATTTCCTATTTCTGTTTATATATACATTGTGGTTGTATCTGCAATTCTTACAAGATTGATACCATATGTTTCTTAGTTTTCTGTTCTTTGGGATGCATAGAGCATAAAATTTAAGTTTATTACACAGGTATAGTAGTGTGGAGATGGTACTAGACTCCAAGGCTGTTGAACATGGTGATGGGCCTAATGAAAATTGCAAAAGAACTTCTCCAAGTGTGAAGACTCATAATGTTAATAGTAACTTCAAAGAAGGTTTTAACTTGGTTGACAAAGAAGGTCAAATAGCTGTTGTTTCCAATGACCGCATTGTGACTGCAAGAAATGAAGAACCAGAGAAGGAATTTGTTGCAAAAGTTTCCACTTCAGAAATACCAAGAACGACAACATCATTAACAAACTTGCAACTAGTTGAAAGGCCAAGTTCAAGTTATTTGAATAAACCTCTACATGAAACACACTCAAATGTGAGTCTAAAAATATTTTTTCGAGTATTGGATGAAAAAATAGTATTGAGTCTACAATGATTTTACACCTATTCATTACTTTCTTTAGGCATTGGTGGACAAACAACGGATTAGTGAACCGTGTTTGATGAACCAACAAAAGCCACTAGGAGAAATTGTAAGTAGCCCCAAAATTCCTCAGGTAAATGACGAACAAAATAAAACCGAGGCATTTTATTGACACACATCTTGTCATTTTGAAAATAAAACGGCATACACCAAAACTACATATTTCTTGTTCTTGTGCAGAGTATTATTGAGCGAGTTGCTGTTGATGAAACCATAGCAAAGAACACCGGTATGGCAGCTTCTTCAATTCATTCCGAATCCACTAGCTCACAGTTGGACCAAATATTTACTTTGCAAACTAAATCACATCCACATGTAAGTTTATTTTATGCAATTCACATTTCCAACATATTTGGTCAGCATAAAAAATGATGTTGCCATTCTAATTTATCATTTGCTGCAAGAGTGGAATTAAAAAACAAAAGGTACTGAATTTCAAGTTGGAATTTAAATTTAATGAATTTGTTACCATCACTCTCACAAATAGGATTTGATAAAAAATGGTTTAAGGAACTCAATGCTTTACAACTGTTGTGGCTTGATGCTAACGTCTTTTTTGTTATATTTTCTTCTTATTCCTCCAAGAGTGAAATTAGGAGCAGCCAAACCGAGACACACACTACTAAAGAAAGTGGAGGCCATTCTAAAATTATTCAAGACTTTGGGACCAGTGATATCATGAGTTTATATGCATCTGTTATTGTGGGGAAAGAGGGTGAAGACAACATAGTTGGAAAGACCCTTCTTGAGTTGGAAAAGTATATAAAGATGTCTTTGAAGGACATAGTTAGCTCTGAGACTAACAGCATTAGCCTTTTGTCTGCTCTTAATTTCCTGTCCAACCTTCCTTTCAAAGATGTAACTCTATCAGATGGACTCAAAGATATTATAGGCACTATGCAGCAAGAGTTCCCAAGCATTGTACACTCCTTTAAGCAAGGCTTTGCTACCACTGACAAGTTAGCAGAACTTGAAGCTCGTGGGAATGAGGTGGCCACTACTCTTGGTTCCAAAATTTCCGAGGCAAGGAATTTCTATGATGAAGCTCAACTGAAGGAAGTAGTTTTGAAGGAACAAATCATTAGGTTGAAGGAAGAAATAAAAGTTTGTGAGGATGCCTTATCATCTCTGGAAGAGGAAAAAAATAAAAGGATTGTAGAAACTATTGGGTATAAAATGGAGCTTGAAAATGTGAGGAAAGACCGGTCTCAAATGGTGGAAGATGAAAGAAAAGTTCAACAAAAGTTATTTGAGGTGACTTATAAATGGTCATTTCTCTGTAGTCAATATGAGTATAATCGCATGGCTGCTAGAAATCTCTCATGAGAATTTTCATTGTTCACTGTTATTAAAGACCGAATTGTTCATCACTCAAAAGGAAGACTTGCAACTATAGAATATTGTTCTGTCTTTTGCTTGTTCTATTTTGTTGTATGTTTGCTATCTTATTTATTGTTGTGTAAGAGGTTGGTCTTGGTGAGACAAAACTACAAAAACCATTTCTTTTATGTTCCTTCCTTCAATGAGTGCCATTGTCATTTTGTAATACCTTATATTTATTTTATGTATGTCTTAATGAGTTCACCATGTTTCTCTGTGGATATGATTCCAACAATATTATGTTTGAGAAAAAAGAAAAAGGAGTTGCATTGAGTGTTACATTAGCCCATTTGGCATTCCTCTTTCTTCTAATGCAGCAATCACTTATATTCAACATTTCACTGTCTTAGCCATATGCAACCAAAATTATCTTTATGCTCTACAATAATAAACCCAGCAAAGATTAAATAAAAAATTATGAAAAAAATCTGAAAAACAAGATTGATAACAAGTGTAACTTATTAAAAATTTCCCACTTATTTTAAATAGTCAAGAGTAAGAAAATTTTCTGTTTATTTTTTGGCATAATATTATTTTCACAGAACTTGGACAATGTACCTCAATAAAATTAATAAAGATTTCAATTATTTACCATCAACCATAAATTCACGAGACATGTAATAAAAGATAATGTACATCGTATCTACTTTGGTAGAAAAGTTAAAAGATTATCATAATAAAATTGTTAAGGAAACTTGGTGTAGTATACATGAAAAACAAAATATAGGACTTAATCAAATATTTACAACAAATTAAAGTTTTGAACATTACATCAAACTTCTAAATATTTTTTTTTTCTTATAATGAATGTTTACATTTTTTTTTCTTCTTTCACAAAGATTTTGTAAAAGTTTCTCAAACATCAAAGATTTTTTCAAAGAAAGTGTTGAAAAAACTGCGTTCCAAATAATAGTTATCCATAAATAATATGTATGGATATTTTAATTATTCACTCTAAGGATAAGGGTATCATATTATCCACAAATACCCCTTACCCGTTAATTATTGTATCTGCTAGAGAAATATTAAACGCTGAAAAATTATTTAGAATTTAATTTTATATATTTAAATATTTCTATTTAGACTTGTGAAATTAAAATTATTTTTAGAAATATTAATTTTTTTGAACTTGTGTGCAATTTATTTTAAATTTTTTTTTGAAAGAGCAAATTTATTTACATTTATATTTTAGTGCGAAATTTTATTTGAATTGTATTATCTGAGTCTTTATTTTGAAGAATTATTTTTAAATAATTTTACTTAAACTACATGTATAAAACAAATCCACATGTATTCTTTTCACAAATACTTGAATTGTAAAACCGATTGTGACTCTGATAGCCAAAAGGTGTGGTTGGGTTCACTTCTCTGCTTTCATTCTTATCTCTTGCAGGATTCTCTGTTTTACTCTGTTCTTCATTCAACCAATGGATTCCTTTCATCTCTGTGCATGTATGAATCAAGCAATGGAGTACTTTCATCTCTGTGGAGGTATGCATCAGCGTGAAGTTAACTTCTGCTTTGTTTTCAATTTCTAATCGATTCCTTTTCAATTGAAGTTGTAGATAATGTGTTTGTGTTTATGTTTGTGCAGAAACGTAACGTTTCAGCTTCTCTTGTATTGAAGTGATGGATCACCACTTCTTTCTTTCATCTCTCTCTACATATTAGTTAAAGAAGGTAATATTTCATATCTTTCCTCTTCTTCCAAATTAGTTAGATATGAACCATGAACAGGTTCAGACAACTATATCTGCTTCATCTTGTGGATCAAAACACTAGATACTCTGTTTTTTATGCGAGATCTGAAAAAACAATTTGTATTAGCTGAATCTTTCTTATTTTCCCATAAATTAAGACTTCTATTTGCACTTTTGTTTTACTTCACCTACTCTCTTTTTCTTCTAAAATAATAACTCCCTTTAATTTATAAATAATTATTTTTAAATTTAAACCATTTATATGGATAGAAGTTACATTAAAATAATAATTTTATTTATAAATAACTATTATAAACAACTTTTATTACAAATACTCAAACATTTGTGAAAACTCAGTATAAACAACCACATGGACGATAGAGTTCAAAATGGGAATAGCTGGATGGGAGGGAAAAGTGTGATGAGAAGTTCGGAGGATCATGCGTGGAAAATTTTCAAAATTAAAATACATATCTATTTTAACTAAATTAAATTGATTTTGAATTTTTTTAATTAATTTTTGAAATGGATTAACTTTAGATTAAATTTACTTAAATCTGAGGTGAGATCAACCTAATTGACTTATCGTGGAATTAACTCAATTTAGTTAAACATGGTTTCAACTCAATATGGATCCGATGTATTGATTGAATATAAACGCAACTTGACTTGTTTCGACTTAACTAGTCCGTTTTAATCTTACCAAAGTCTTAGTTGACTTGGACTTAGGCAAAATCGACTCTATCTAGGATTAACCTAACCTAATCCAATCATGCTTCGTTTGATTTGGACACAACACAACTTGATTGAACTAGAACTGAATGGATTGAGCTCAATTGTTGAGCTCGGATCAACTTGGGCTGATCTTACATGAGTCCGATCCAGTAATATTTTACTTGGGTTTAGCTCAACTTAGTTTTTTATAACTTAAAATGATTTAGACTTACGTGATTTTAGATTTTCAAAATTAAAAACTATTCAATATTCCTTCCAACGCCAATTAAAATAGATTGAAGTTAAAATGTAAAAATAAAAATTGGATTTCAAATAAATCTATTTAAATAAACTTAAAATAATATAAATTTAAATAAATATAAATTGGATTTGAGAATTTGATTTTTTTCACTTGATCAGAAGGAATTTTGCAGCCTTACAAGTTGCCTTGAGAAACCAAATAGGGGGAAAATAAATTAATGAAATAAAAAAATGAGAGAACAAATATAAAACAGTGTTAATTGAGAAAATAAAAAGAGTAGAAATTATTATTTTTAAATTATTTAAATTAAAATAAAAATAAGTAAATTTTTTATTGTTATTATTCTTTATTATATTATCAATATTATTTTTTTCATTATTTATTTATTATCACTTTTTTTTATTATTAGGGTTAATTAATTTACTATTATTAACAATTTGTATCAGAAAATATTTTTTATAACTATTTTTTGTCATTTTTTAATTAGATAATTTTATCTTTTAATAAATTAAATAATTTTTTTAGTAAATAAGTAAGTATATAGTTTCTCTACTAAAAACAATTATATAATAATTTTTCTTAAAAATAATTATCATATATTTTTAAAATTATTCTTAGAAGGTTATTTATTTTTAACGTAATAAAAAATATTGTTCATCGGTCTCTATATTTCCATTGATAATATATAAGACGGATACTTT
Source organism: Phaseolus vulgaris (assembly GCF_000499845.2). Lineage (NCBI taxonomy): Eukaryota > Viridiplantae > Streptophyta > Magnoliopsida > Fabales > Fabaceae > Phaseolus > Phaseolus vulgaris. Next base: position 306,588 of record NC_023757.2, read on the forward strand.
TTCTTACACTATTTTTAAAGATATTTTTGCTCTTATTTATTTCGTACATATATAAATCCTGTTAAAATAAAGTAATCGTAATATCTTTTAAATTTTATAAATATTTTTTTTATATATTAATGTATTTTTCCATCAGACAATACAACTTTTAGTTTTATTATATTAATTTTAACTATTATAATACACTGTTTTTATATCTCTTCCCATTTAAAAATGATATTTAATAAAAATGCGGCAGCGAGAAACATTCATGATCTATATTTCATATTCCATTATCAATTAGGGAACACACATGTTTCTTCCCTACACGTTTTTTCTTTCTCCTAAATTTCCATATTTTTTTTTTAATTCCAACCCTAACATTACGAGTACATATTAGAATTTTCCATTCGTTTATTTTTTTTATTATATTGGATTATAAAATCTATAATACTCTTTATTATAATGTATTTTGGACTTTATTTTGTAAGGATAATTTTAAATTGTACAATCCAAAATATATTTTAAAATTATATTTAGATTGTAGAATTTGAAAAGTATTTTCGGATTTGAAAATATCTTTTGGATTGGACAATCTGAATATTATAGTAATAGATTGTTATGAATTGTACAATCTGAAAGCTATTATCATATTTAGGAAAGCTATTATCATATTTAGGAAAACTTTTGGATTATGTATTTCAGAATAAATTTTTTTAAAGAAAAAAATATATTTTAAATTGTAAAATCTGAAAAGCATTATACCTTTTGAATTATTTCGAACATAGAAAAAATAACACTTTCAAATTGTAAAATTCAGAAGTATATTTTTAAGGATAAAATGATATTTTGACCTTACTTGTAAATACGGATGCCCGAAGAAGGTATAAAAGTGTAGGAAAAAACATTCAAACACTTTTTACATTGGAAATTTTTATTAAAAATCACATCCAATCATCATGATGTGAATAATGAATGGGTGAGTAAAATACAATCATACTTCTTAATATTCTCACAAATTATACTTATATTAATTGTTTTTAATGAAATTGAATTATACCTATATTAACGGTTTTTAATGAAATTGCATGTGTGATTTAACAAACAGTGATAATGTAAGGCTTTCAAAACAATAGAAGTTTGTGTAGAATTTTTAAAGCACTCGAGTCTTGGTTTAATTTGAGAAGAACTCATAAAGTACCTAGTCTAACTCACTCAGTTCAATGTAGCTAAGTATATGTAATGAGCTAAAAAAAATCATTTATTTTAGACTTAATTAAATTTCAAGTATCTTTTTAGATACTTTTAATTAAAAAAATATATTTTTAATTGAGTTTTTGTCGTTTATTTTTCATTAATAAAGTGACATGACTATTATTTTGATTCGACATCTTATTTGTTTCCACATGTTAAAAATGTATGTTGTATAGTACATACAAAATGATATTATTGTTAATGTATCAGAAGTGATTCTTATTGCTTTTATTAAAAATGTGTTGGATAACAAGATTGTCATACTTACCTATTACTTTCACGTCAACATCTACAACGATCAAGGAATTGTCGTCATTGTCATTGATGTAAGTGACAATGATAGTCCTTTGTTATCCAACACATTATTTAATTAAAAAAAATAAAAATCACATGTCATTTTATATTAATCATAATATGCACTACAAGAAAATTATTAAATAGACTAATTTTAGAAATTATTTTTAGAAACAAAAAATAATTAGTCACTATATTGAATAAATTAAGTAATATTTTAGAAATTAAAAGAATTATTGGTAGTTAAAGTAGTTTCTAAATTTATAAATTAGTTTTTAAATTAATATTTAATTAGCTACCAAGGTTTTAGCCACCAACTATTTTAGATTCTAAAATTGATATCCAAAACTTGGTAATTAATTAAATATCACCAAAACAAGTGTCCACTGATGTATTCAGTATCTCACAAGTTTCAATGTCTACTTGTTAGATGTTTATCTTCTACCTCTTCAATTAAGCAAACAAGACATTGATTAAGACTAAGCGAATCAAATTAAAGAAATTAGCTAAATTCTCAATAAGCGTTAAAAAACAAATATTTTGACAAAAACCACATTCCAAAAAGACTAACAATAAAACACAATTTGCTATAGAGAATTTAAGAATACAATTTTATAGAACATAAACCTCAATTTATTGCAAAAACACAAGAAAATGAATCCTAAGGGGTTTAACCTTCCATATGGAGACAAATTTAAAGGATTATAATGAAGAAAATAAAACACTAAGAAAACTCTAATTCTCTGCTTTACGAACACCTCTATCAAACTCTGAAAATTGATGACTTTTTCTTGAACCTTGTATCGTTTTATATGTTATTCTACTCCAAGAATCTTGGAAAAATATTCTGATTTAGAAATTACCAACATTTGTTATTCTCCTATTTGCAAATTTATCAAAAAGTGCTATATCTAAGAGCTTGTATAAATTTAAATAAATATTAATAAAATTAAACTTACAAAATATATATAATATTAATTTTATATATAATGCATATTTTAAGTTTTGGTTAAATACATTTTTTACTCGTACACTTTTTTTTTCTACTTAACAAATCTTTTGATCTATTTGGGTGTCATTTAAGCACATGTTTAAATATAATTTTTTTTAGGGAGGATAAGAATTTTTTGAAACAAAATTATTTAAAAATAAATATATTTGATAAAATTTTCTAAGTGATGAAAAGGAAATTTAAAAATCTTATCACACATGAACTTTTAAAAGTAATCATTAAAGTTATTAGATTTATTTTTATTTCTATGTCCAATAATTATTATATAAGGTATGAAACATTAAATCTAATTACTAAACATAATATCATAACCTTTTCTGTAATTTTACTATAAAAGTGACGTACTCCAATATGTAATGCGATCTTAAAATCTTTTATTTTCTAATACATCTAAATATAATTATAAAACTAACTATGGAGTATTCATCTTCTCTTGTTCAAGTAAAAGAAAGTTGCATTTGGTGGAACAAATTGATGGAGTGCCTCTTGGGTTTTGCATCTTCTGTTTCAAGAGATTTAGTATGTGGAACATTAAATCAATTACGTTATCCTTGTTGCTTTAACAATTTCGTAAAAAAACTTGAAGAAGAAGAGGGCGATTTGATTGTAACGAAAGACAGTGTCCAAAAATTTGTTACAAATGCAAAGAAACAAACAAGAAAGACCAGTGAAGTTGTTGACAAGTGGCTGCAAGATGCTATCAATGATGCAGACAATGTGAATCAGTTGTTGAAAGAGGCAAAAGCCAAAAAAATCTGTTGCTTTGGGCATTGTCCAAATTTGATTTGGCGATACCGTGTAGGAAAAAAGTTAGCAAATAAAACAGTGGACCTTGAAAAGTTCATCGAAAAGGGTAGACATTATGTGCCATTTGACCGCATTGCTACACTTCCTTCAGGCACCCTTGATATTCTCTTAGAAAAATCCATGAATTTTGAGAGTAGACAATCTGCATATGAGCAACTACTGGAAGCAGTGAAAAATAATGATGTTTCCATGATTGGATTGTATGGGATGGGGGGTTGTGGTAAAACCACATTAGCAATGGAGGTTAAGAAGTTAGTAGAAGCAGAACATTGTTTTGAAAAAGTTCTTTTTGTGCCTATTTCTAGTACAGTGGAAGTTCAAAGGATTCAAGAAAAAATTGCAAGTTCATTGCAGTATACATTTCCAGAAACTGAAGTAATGGAGAGGGCCCAACGATTGTGCTTGAGATTAAACCAGGAGAAAAACATTCTTGTAATTCTAGATGATGTGTGGGAGAAACTTGACTATGGTGGCATTGGAATTCCCTCCTCTGAACACCATAAAGGTTGCAAGATTCTCATTACCACTAGATCAGAAGAAGTTTGTACTTCAATGGATTGTCAAAGAATGATTTACCTGCCAATTTTAACGGATGAAGAAGCGTGGACTCTTTTTCAAAATAAAGCCCTTATATCTGAAGACACCCTTGATACCTTAAAGCATATGGGTAAATTAATTTCCAATGAGTGTAAAGGATTGCCTGTTGCCGTTGCAGCTGTTGCCAGTAGTTTGAAGGGAAAAGCTGAGACGATATGGAGTGTTACATTGAATAAATTGAGAAGTTCTAAGCCAGTAAATATTGAAAGAGGTTTGATTGATCCCTACAAGTGCTTGCAGCTGAGCTATGATAATTTGGATACTAAAGAAGCTAAATCACTTTTCCTATTGTGTTCTGTGTTCCCTGAAGATTATGAAATTCCAATTGAATCTTTAACAAGATATGCTATAGGATTAGGTGTAGTTGGAGAAGCACACTCTTATGAGGAGGCAAGGAGTGAAGTGGTTGCAACCAAAATTAAGCTCGTTAGTTCTTGTTTATTGTTGGATGAAAAGAATGAATGTGTAAAAATGCATGACTTAGTTCGCGATGTGGCCCACCTGATAGCAAAGAATGAGAATAAGATCATCAAGTGCGAAGTGGAAAAAGATGTGACTATTGAACAAAATTCAATAAGATGTCTATGGTGTGTAAAATTTCCAAATGATTTGGATTGTTCAAATCTTGAGTTTTTATTCTTAAAGACAAAATTGGAAGAATTTGATGGAATCTTCAAAAGAATGGAAATTCTCAAAGTTTTAATTCTAGCCAATGATAATGTTGGAATAACACCATTGTCCACAATGTCTTTAAAAACATTAACGAATCTTCGTTATCTAGTTATTTCTGGCTATGAATTGAGCGACTTCTCATTTGTAAACAATATGAAAAAACTTCAAAGTCTTTCGATGAATGATTGTTCATTGCCTTCATTTCCTGAATTACAAACCAATGTTGCAATTACACAAATAACAACCTTAAAATTGTTACAGTTCTACAGATGTAAAATGAAAGGGAAGAATTTTGAAGTGATAAAAAGAACCCCACGACTAGAAGAGTTGTACATTGTTGAAGAAAAATGGAAAGCTAACAGTGAAGACAATATTGAATTCTTTAACACGTTTAGTGTCCCCCAAACATTGCAAAGGTATGCAATTGTATTGGGATACAATGACTTTTATTATAATTATAATTATCTTCACCCTCCTTCCAGAACTCTATTACTTAACCATTTTGACATATCAAATGAGGTAATTAAGGGTTTGGCAAAAAAAGCAACAGATCTAGTTGTAGCAAATATTCAGGGAGGCGCAAAAAATATCATCCCTGATATATTTCAAATTGAAGGAGGAGGTTTGGATGAACTGAATAAGTTTGAGATACAGGATTCTGAAGAGATAGAGTGCTTGATTGAAACTAGTAACCATTTGAGTGAGGTGGTAACTTTCTTCTCAAAGTTGCATACGCTCAGAATGAATAACATGAAAAGTCTAAGAGCTTTATGGCATTGTTTTCAACCTGCCAATGGGCCTTTTGAGAACTTAGAGGAGTTGTATTTAAGTGATTGTCCACGGTTGACATCTCTCTTCACGTATGTCGTTGCTCGATGTTTGGTACAATTGAAAATATTAAAAATATCAGAATGTGATGGACTGAAACATATATTAGCAGATGATGAGAAAAGAGAGAAAAATCAATGTGAATTCACCATTGGGCATCCTGTACAAATCTTCCAAAATCTTCAGGAAGTAGAGGTAAATAGATGTAGAGAATTAAAAGATATATTCTCGACCAGTGTTTTAAAAGGCTTAGCTCAATTGAAAGTGCTCAATATACAAGAATGCAACATGTTAGATCAAATATTTGGGGATATTGATCCATTAACATACCAGGATAAAAAAGAAGAACTTGCTGAAATCGTTGAGGAAGGTAAGCATCCACATTTGTATAGCACTTCAACTCCATCAACAACAATTTTGAACCATAGCCCAGGTACATATTAAGAAGTCTACATGTTATTGCTTAGTTGAAGTTATTTACAAGTTAGATGAAAACTGCTAATCTGTTATTTTTCATTCACGTGGTTCAAACTCAAGACATTACTAATCTAGTTTTACTTAAACCTACTACTTCTTAATGCACTATGAGCAAAATTTGTCTCCAATCAAAATTAAAGACAATTATATTTGCATTTTAAACTTTTTAGATAATTTCGAATTATTTTAAAAAAATTTGTTTTGTATGATTCTTTTCATCATTATTAACGAATCGTTTGATGCTTAGGATTGCAGTTCCGTCCCTAGAAACCAATGTCTTCAAAATTAGAATGTAACTTGCACACATAACATATATATAACGAACTCTAATATGTTGAGCGATATTTTTCTTATTTATAATTGCTTTTCAGGAACTTTATCAAGCCTTGCAAGCCTTACGATAATCGATTGTCCGAAGTTAGGCTCAATTTTTACAGCATCTATAGCTAAGACCTTGACTTTTTTGGAAGTGTTGATCATAAAAAGGTGCAATAGTTTGAAACATATAGTAACTCATGAAAGGGTCAATCAACAGAAGGAAAACATTGTCCAGGATGACCATGACTTTCAGAGTGATATTTCAATCTTCCAAAGTTTGAAAACGCTAAATATCAGTGAATGTGACTTATTGCAATGTATGTTCCCTATCTCTTTTGTTGGAGGCATGGAAATAGGAAATAAAGAGGCTTCTAATTTGAAAGATCTTTCAAGTCAACAACAAAATAATAATCAAATTGAGCTTCCTGCTTTAGAAATACTCGTACTTGTTCGTATCATGGATAACTCTCTTCTAGGCAATTATCATGTAAGATGTCCATCTTTAGGAAAACTATCATTGACTACTGGAAGATGTGTTGAGTTTTTCACTATAAATTGTTCAGCAGATTCTTCAAAAGCTAGACAAGAGGATTATATTGCAATCAAGGTATGATTATCATCACTTACTTTGTCTCTCTCTTCGTGTATTTAGAAAAATTACTCAAAACATTTGAATTGCACGATCATTTTGTGCTAAAAATAAAAGTTGGTCTTACAAGCACTATACCGAAGGTGCAACATGAATTTTTTAATATCTAAGTATTGGCATAGATTATTTGGAATAGATTACTTTTGTGAAATTATTCTCTTTTCAACTTTTTCTTGTTGTGCTAAACAAAAATAATTTATTTTCATAAACAATTATTTGTTAGAAATGAAATACATTAATAATTAAAGTTAAGACACTAATTAGTTTGGTTTAACAAGTAACTTGGTGTATGTATTGCAGATATCGAACTCAGATTCTATTTTCCCAGTTGAAAGTGTTCAATATATTTCAAAACCACCACATGGTTTGACCTTGATTATTATGCATAACATAAGAGAGATTAACATGAATGGCTTTGATAAGGTAAAGTACATTTTTAAATTGTCCATTGCTTCATTACTGATGTTGGAAATCTTGAGAATCGAGCAATGTCACGGACTTGAGCACATTATAGACACTGAGGATGAATATGGCAAAGAGAATTTGAATGCAATCTTCCCAAACTTAAGAGACCTCTCAGTGCGTGATTGTGGCCAATTGACATATATGTTTGGCCAATATTTCGCAGCTAATAAGGATTGTGAGGAGATGCATATTCATTTCTCAGCATTGGAAATACTCTCTCTTGATAATCTACCAAATTTTGTTAGCATTTGTGCTACCAACAATCTCACCGTGACGTGGCCATCTTTGAAGGAGTTTACTTGTTATAAATGTGCCTATCCGTTTTATAATTCTATTAATTGCTTGACGGCTCCTGCAGATTCAAGAGAACCTATCAACGCAAGTAAGAAGGTAGTCTTGTCTTTTTTTTATGATTATTAGTTATTTGTTCCTTTTTTGTTTTCTTTTTGGAGTTTTTTCATTTCCTATGAATGTCCTGTAGGATCCAAAAGGGGTTCAGAACCCTCTTCTCACTTTGCAAAATATATCTGTAACCAATTCTGAAGTAGAAGGTATTTTTTGTCTTAATGGAGATGGAATGATTGGGCAACAAGTGAGCTTAAGGTTAGAGCGTTTGAAATTGGAAAATATACCTCAAATGACTTATATTTGGGTGGCTTCCAAGATTTCAGTTAATCTCCAACATCTTACTACATTAAAAATAATAGGATGTGCAAAATTGAAAGTAATATTTCCTCCCTCTGTTTTAAGAAGCTTACCAGAGTTGAAAGAGCTAATAATAAAAGAATGCATGAAATTGAAGAAGATTGTTGGATGTGAACAAGGAGCTCCAAACAATTCTCTTATCTTCTCAAATCTTCAAAAATTAGAAATTATTGGATGTGCAAAATTGGAAGTAATCTTTTCAAAGTATGATTTAAGATGCCTACCAATGTTGAGTATTGTGAAGATAAGAAAATGCAAAGAATTAAGAGTAATCATTGAAGAGGATGTGGAGGATAACAAATTGTCTAGTCTTCTTTCTCCTCAGGCATTCTTCCCAAAACAAGAAGCATTGTATGTTGGACATTGCCACAAACTCAAAAGATTTATCTCTGGATCTGCATCTAATGACTTTCCTAATCTTTATCTTTTAATCATAAGTGGAGCCTCTAAACTAGAAGAGTTTGTTAGACGTGGACAAGGAAAAGGTGATGATGAGATAGGAAAAACAAAAATTGAACTTCCAAGACTCAAAGTTTTAATATTTACGCATCTTTCAAATCTCAACCAAGAGTTTGAATTGTCCCATTTAAAGAATTGTGTTGTCTACGAATGTCCAAAACTATCTTTGACTCCAACAACTACTCTGGAGAAACTCAAGAAAACTTTTCCTTATCATGGTAAATACTATATTTCCTTACAAATTAACTATTTCATTCAGATAAGACTGTTTCAAATTTCCAACCGAGTATTTACTAAATTTTTTAAAATAAACACAGTAAATTATTATTTGCTGATTTTTTTTTTAATTTTAAGCTCTAGTAATTGTAGTTAGGAAGAACTGTTAAAGAAAACGATCGATCCTTTATTTTGATGGGTGATAAAAAAAATTCCTATGATGAAACTTTTTAAATCATTTGTTATATTTAGTTGTAATAATATAATTATTCATCATGAAAAGCTGAGGTTGCGTTTCTTTTTTATGTATTTTTCGTTACAGATTTCAAAAGGACTGGACTTTGGTTATGGGAGATAAATCACTTGATGAGAAGTTTAGATGAAGATTTTAGTATTAGTTGTAGCAGTGAGTTCACTTCAACACAGGTCAGAACCAACCAATCTATGAATCTAAATACAATTAAAAAAAAGTTTAATAACCTTTTTCTCTCATTATTAGGATTTTTTTAATTTAAACTTACGTGATAGAAAAATAAGATTTGAGATTTTAAATAAGTACCTGAATCATAAAAGTAAAAAATTATTTTTTTATCTTAAAAATATTTTTTTTTAGAAATAAAATAAAATATACTACAAGAAAATCATTAACAAAATATTAATTTTAAAATAAAAAATAATTAATTATTATATTGACTAAATTAGATATTATTTTAGAAATTAAAAAAATTATTGATATTTAAAGTAATTTTTTTATTGTTAATCAAATTTATAAACTAGTTTATAATTTGATATTTAAAAACTAGTTTATAAATTTTATTAATATTAATAAAAATTATTTTTAATACTAATAATATTTTTAATATAGTTATAGTAATTAATTATTTTTTGTCTTTAAAACTAGTATTTATTAATTTACCTGTAGTGTGAATAAGAGTGTGAATTTTGTAAGATATTAGTATTAAAATAAAAATTGAGAAAAGTTTTAAAAAGATATGTAACACATTGAAATTTAAAGAATTAAATTAAAATTTCTTAAAATAATGCTCTATGTTTTGAGAGACAATCATTATTTCTCACTAAGAAAATTATTAAATAAAAATTAATTTTAGAGACAAAAATAATTAATTACTATATTAATTAAATTATATATTATTTTAGAGACTAAAAAAATTATTAGTATCTAAAATTGATTATATTATTATTAAATTTATAAATTAGTTTTTATATTGATATCTAATTAGTTACCAATATTTTAGCTAATTATATACCAATATAAAAACTAATTTACAAATTTTATTAATAATATAAAAAACTTTAAATACTACTAATTTTTAGTTTTTAAGATAATATCAAATCTAGTTAATATAGTTACCAATTAATTTTTGTTTTTAAAATTGATTTTTATTTTAATTTTTTTTAAGTGTTCGGTTTACATTATGCAGATACCAAATTTCACATCTTCTGGACTTATGCAGATTGCAGAATATTGAGTGGTGTCGAAGAAGGAACTGCATTAGATAATATCATCATATGTCAACTAATTAGGAATGAACTTGAAATTAAAAACTAAATATGAAGAAGAAATAAGTATAGTCACAATGAGAGTTACCTTACAAAACTTAGCTTGAGCATTGTAAAGTGTATTCTCTGCATAAAATACCTTAGCATATAGGTGTAATAATTACTAAACCTAAAATGAATTTGGTGATATTAAGACAAACATGCACTTGAAGAAGTAATAGTAACAAAACCATTAAAAATTATCAAACTACTCTCATACCACCACATGATGTACATTAAAAATAGTGGTCCTTTCAAACTTTATAAACTCTCACTCAATAGTATTTTATCAATTTGTGATAGGAGATTGGAAACATTGGAAATGAGAGCATTGAAGAGGAGCCTTCAGTAGAGGGTGAGACAAAACCTTTGTTAACTATTGGTGAAGACATTAATGGAGGTCGTGAGGGGCCTTCAACAGAGGGTGATAAGACAAAACCTTTGTCAACTGGTGTTGAAGACATTAGCATTGGAGGTGGTGTGGCAACTCACATTGAGTTTGGTGACGTGGACATACATGCACAAGATTCCAAGGTTGTTGAACAAGATGATAAGATGAATGATCAAGGGAATGCAAGAATCATGTCAAGCCAAGAAATCAAAGTAGAAGAAGGTTTGAACCTATTGGAAAAACAAGAGGAGATACATATTGTTTCTAACAACAATATTGACATCTCTCCAGGTTTTTTATTTCTTATTTTCTTGTTTCAATCCTATATTTTCATATCACTCTTTCAAACTTTTTATAGCTTCTGCAGATATCCGTACAAGATTGGGAACATATAAACATTTTGTTGATCTGGATGATGCACAAATTGCTCTTCTGGTGGAGGCAATTACAACATATCCTCATCTTTGGAATGTTAGCGAGAAGTTTAGTGAGCGCTTTCAAGCTTGGAGGTTGAAAATGTTGGCAGATATGTTGTTGTTCGTTCAGAAAGAAAGTGTTGACGATGTTATTCCTCAAAGAGAAAAAGAGTTCCATAAACTATGCGAAGAAGCTCTTGAGATTGGATTTGAGAGTTCATGGGTAGATGAAATGCGTCAACATGTTTTGACGAGGGATCCTAAGTTGAGAAAGGAGATTGCGGAGAGACAAATGAATGAGAATCCTAAGAGGTATGATCATTTAACTTCTTGACTATGTAATGTAAAAAATGAATGAAATTAAAAGTCTTAAATGACTTTGTTAATGCCCAGAGAAAATCTATCACTTTTTGTGAATTTGAAGTTGTATCTCTATGTTGGTTGTGTGAATTTTCTCTGTCAGAGTATGCAGAGTATTGAGCGAGAAGTTGTAGAGGAAACCATAAAAAAGAACACCAGTATGACAGCTTCTTCAATTCATTCCGAATACACTAGCTCACAGTTGGACCAAATATTTACTTTCCAAACTAAATCACATCCACATGGAAGTTTATTTTGCAAATCACAATTCCAACATATTTGATCATCATAAAAATGATGTTACCATTTTGATTTATCATTTGCCATAGGAGTGGAATTAAAAAACAAAAAGTACTAAATTTCAAGTTGGAATTTAAATTTAATGAATTTGTTACTATCACTCTCACAAATATGCTTTGATAAAAAATGGTTTAAGGAACTCAATGCTTTGCAACTGTTGTGGCTTGATGCTAACGTCTTTTCTGTTATATTTTCTTCTTATTCCTCCAAGAGTGAAATTTGGAGCAGCCAAACTGAGACACGCACTGCTAAAGAAAGTGAAGGCCAACCTAAAATTATTCAAGACTTTGGGGCCAATGATATCATGAGTTTATTTGCACCAGTTGTTGTGGGGAAAGAAGGTGAAGACAACCTAGTTGGAAAGACCCTTGTTGAGTTGGAAAAGTATCTAAAGATGTCTCTGAAGGACATAGTTAGCTCGAAGACTAATATCATTAGTCTTTTGTCTGCTCTTAATTTCCTGTCCAACCTTCCTTTTAAAGATGTAACTCTGTCAGATGGACTCAAAGATATTATTGGCATTATGCAACAAGAGTTCCCAAGCATTGTATGCACCTTTAAGCAAGGCTTTGCTACCACTGAAAAGTTGGCAGAACATGAAGCTCGTGGGAATGAGGTGGCCATTACTTTTGGTTCCAAAATTTCCGAGGCAAAGAATTTCTATGATGAAGCTCAACTGAAGGAAGTAGTTTTGAAGGAACAAATCATTAGGTTGAAGGAAGAAATAAAAGTTTGTGAGGATGCCTTATCATATCTGGAGGAGGAAAAAAATAAATGCCTTGTGGAAACTATTGGGTACAAAATGGAGCTTGAAAATGTGAGGAAAGACGGGTCTCAAATGGTTGAAGATCAAAGAAAAGTTCAACAAAAATTGTTTGAGGTGACTTATAAATGGTCAGTTCTGTGTAGTCAATATGAGTACAATCGCATGACTGCTAGAAATCCCTCATGAAAATTTTCATTGTTCATTGCTATAAAGGACCAAAGTGTTTATCACTCAAAAGGAAGACTTGCAACTACATAATATTGTTCTGTCTTTTTTATTTTCTGTAGTGTATGCTTCAATTTTTTCACGCCATCAAATAGTTTCAATTGACCATCAAATAGTTTCAATTGACTTTCTAAAAGTTGATTGTTCTATTTTGTTGTATGTTTGCTATCTTATTTATTGTTCTGTAAGACGTTGCTCTTGTTGAGACAAAACAATACAAGTGTTATATGAAAAAAAAAAAAACTTTTATGTGACTTATAATGTTCAAATGCATCTCCAGTTTCTTCAAAATTACAGAAACCATTTTTTTTATGATCCCTTCCTTCATTGAGTACCCATTGTCATTTTGTAATACCTTGGTATAAAAGTTAAATATTCAGAAGTGTGCTTTCATTCTTAAAGTGAATAACAAGAAAGGTAATTCGCAACTGTGCTTTCATTCCTAAACTGAATAAGAAGAAAGGTATTGGTGCACGAATCTTCACAACTCTGCTTTTCATTCTCAAATTGAATAACAAGAAATGTGTTGCTGCGCCATTCTTCACAAATGTCCTTTCATTCTTAACTCTTATGCTCTCTCCTCGATTCAATCGATGGAGTGCATTCATCTCTGCGGAGGTATGAATCACTGTGTGTGAAGTTAACTTCTGCTTTGATTTCAATTTCTAATCGATTCCTTTTCGATTGAAGGTGCAGATCATGTGTTTGTGTTTATGTTTGTTATGTTTGTGCAGTAACATAATGCTTCAGTGTTTCTTGCATTGAAGTCATGGATCAGCACTTGTTTCTTTCTCTGAGATATTTGTTGCAGTAAGTGTGAGGATTGTTTCTAATACTCTCTCTTCGATTCAATCAATGGAGTGCATTCTTCTGTGTGGAGGTATGAATCGGTCTGAAATTCTAATCGATTCCTTTTCAATTGAAGCTGTAGATCATGTGTTTGTGTTTATGTTTGTGCAGTAACTTAACGTTTCAGCGTGTCTTGTATTGAAGTCATGGATCATCACTTCTTTTTCTCATCTCTCTCTGCATCTTAGTTAAAGCAGGTAACGTAAAAACCTTACCTATCTTTTCTCTTTTTTTCCACTTCCAAATTAGTTAGATTTGAACGATGAACAAGTACGTATCTCTTCCCTTTTTTATTTAATAAAAATGCAGAAGCCAGAAACATTCATGATCCATATTTCATTTTCCATTATCAATTATTAAAAATCACATCCAATTATGATGTTGTGAATAATGAACGGGTTCGTAAAATACAATCATACTCCTTAATATTCTCACAAATTACACTTAAATTAACTCTAGTCTATATAAAGTACCAAGAACTCAACTCAATGTAGATGGTAGGACCGTCTATATAAACTTAATACTACATATATGTATTATAATATATGATCTTTTGTGTTTTTCATTAGGGGATTATGATTTTAGAGTTAATATAATATTGTAAAAAGAACTATCCACTGTACTAAAAATCTAACACAGAATATGTATAAAACATAAAATATTTTAAAATACAACTAAAATACATACAAATTCGTACATATATATATATATAAATATTTACAAAAGAAAAGATAAAATAAAGTTTTTATTGTTATGATGTTGCTCCTGAGTATGTCTTTATATATGCTTTTGTACTTAATACAATCACTGTTAGTTCAACATAAAAAAGTATAAAAGAAGACATTTTAATCAATATATCACAACCATTCAATCTCATTCAAATATCAAAGTACAACAAGACAACACATGGATCTATACAATCAAGGGTATTTAACAAGTAGAATATCGACTAACACCTTCCGTACGACTCATATTAACTTAAATACCACTCAAGTTGTGCATCCACATATGTCACAGTGTGCAACAACTTTCCCATCAGATTCTCAACCCTTGATATCTTAGTCTATGTGTCTTAGATCATCAGTGAAGTAAGGGGATCTCTATTATAACATGAGTGAAAATAGGGTTAAATGCAAGATTGATATGCAGTGCTATTTTTGCTTGAGTGAGGATTGGCTTGCTTGAGCAAAAATATCATAAAATCAACCTCATGTCCCAGAAACATATTTTCAAAGTTTTATCCAAAACCAGTTTAACAAGTACAACTCTCAAACACATAAATGACCAGTACAATCCAAAATTTACTTGAACATCATCTTTCACTCATTTCAATTCAACATTCCAAAAGTTTTTAAACAAAACATAATCCCCAGATCGGGATCAATGGTTATCAACTTTTAATAATTCCACCGAATTAGGGTCAATGCTGATAAAATTTTTAATAATCCCATCGTGTTGGGGTTGAGTTTGATTAACTTCTTAATAATTTGGCTGAGCCGAGGTTGATGTTGATCAACGAGTTATTTGAAACATAACATTTTGTATTTGAATTATCAAAATCAAATGTACTAGTGACATCACATTCTTTTTTCCAAAACAATTTCATGTATATTTGACATGGAAGAATCAAACTCTTCTAAACCATACAACTTATTACGAAGTGAACTTTAAGCTTAACTCAATCCCATAAAACCGGCTCAATGGAGTGAAGTTTGCACTCACTTATATATTATGATGATAATATTAATAGTAATAATAATATTATTATTAATATGAATAACGATATTAATAATAAAAATTATTATTATTATGATTATTAATAGTATTATCATTATTATTATTAAAAATGACAATAATAATAATAGTAGCATTAGTAAAATAATAATAAAATTATTAATAATATTAATGCGTATAATCATTACATATGAAAAAATTTCATATATAAATATTCTTAATAATTACCAAGAAAACTTTTCGTTAATCATTACATATGAAAAAAATTATGTATGTAAATGCTCATATTTATCACATACGGAAAATTTCTTGTACGTAAATACTCCAATCACTAATACGGAAAAAAATTGTATGTGGATATTATTATTTTTATTATTAATATTATTATTATTATCACTATTATTATTATTATTATTATATTATTATTATTATTATTATTATTAATATTAAGAATATGATAAGGTATAGTAGTTATTCAATATATGTTAAACATGGTAGGTTCATGTTTCTCCATCAATATATTGTTAATAATATTAATAAAAATAATAATATTACTATTCTAATTCAAAATTTAAATAATTTTAAACTAAACTAAATAATTGTACACTTATATTAATGGAATTTTTTACACAGTATAATATTATAAACTCCATTTTAATTGCTTAAATGGCGAAAATGAGGATGATGAATTAATACATTTCATCGTAATGAATTAATATAATTCATCAACATAAGTAACAAGCGTTGAACACTTGAAAGTATGGTACTGTACAACGGCCTATAATAACCCTATATAACATAACAATTTTAGGAATTATTACCTAATTTTGTTCTTTTCTTATTTGCAAATTTTATCTCAAAGTGCTATAATCTAAAAGAGCTTATATAAATTTAAATAAATATTAATAAAATTAAATTTACAAAAAAATATATAATATTAATTTTATATTTAATGCTTATTATAGTTCAAGCTTTGGTTAAGTACATTTTTTACTGGTTCACTTGGTTTTTTTTTTTCTAATTAACAAATCTTTTGATCTAAGGGTGTCATTTAACCACATGTTTGAATATAATTTTTTTTAGCAGGGTAATAATTTTTTAAAACATTATTTAAAAATAAATATGTTTGAGAAATTTATCGAAGTCATTACCAGAAAAGACATGAAATAGAAACCAATTTTAGAAAAAAAAATAATTAGATTCTATAGTAACTAAATTTGAGATCATTTTAGAAATTAAAAAAAATTGATTTCTAAATTAGTTTCTATTTTTCTTAAATGGTTTCTAAATTTGTATCTAATTAGCAACTAAGGTTTTAACTACCAATTATTTAGTTTATAAATTTGGTAGCAAAAACCTTCGTTGTTAATTAGTTACCAATTTAAAAACCATTTAACAATAATAGAAACTATTTAGAAACAAAAAAAAATTAGTATATAAAATGGTTTCTAATTTAGTCACTATAACAACTAATTATTTTTGTCACTAAAAATTAATTTCTATTTCATGATTTTCTTGTAGTAAGTGATGAAAAGGACATTTAAAAAATCTTATTACACATAAACTTTTAAAACTAATCATTCAAGTTATTAGATTTTTTTTATATTTTTATTGTGTATCCAATAATTGGCTATTTAAGATAAAAACATTAAATCTAATTCAAAAAATAACACATAACCTTTTTTTATGTAATTTCACAATAAAAATGATGTACTAGAAGATGTAAGAAATGATCTTAAATAAGTTTTTCTCTAATATATCTAAATATAATTATAAAAATTATATAGAGCGTGTTCATTTTCTATTTTTTCAGGTTAAAGAAAGTTGTATTTGGTGGAATAGATTGATGGAGTGTCTCTTGGGTTTTGCATCTTCTGTTTCAAGAGATTTAGTGTGTGCAGCATTAAATCAATTGCGTTATCCTTACTACTTTAACAATTTCATTAAAAAGCTTGAAGAAGAAGAGGGTGTTTTGATTGTAACAAGAGATAGTGTCCAAAAATTTATTGTAAATGCCGAGAGACAAATGAGAAAGACTAGTGAAGTGGTTGAAAAGTGGTTGCAAGATGCTATCAGTGACGTAGACAATGTGAATAAGTTGTTGAAAGAGGCAAAAACCAAAAAAATATGTTGCTTTGGTCACTGTCCAAATTGGATTTGGCGATATCGGGTAGGAAAAAAGTTAGCAAATAAAATTGTGTACCTTGAAAAGTTCATTGAAGAAGGTAGAAAATATGTGCCATTTGAGCGCATTGCTACACTTCCTTCAGGAACCCTTGATATTCTCTTAGAAAAATGCATGAACTTTGAAAGTAGACAATCTGCATATGAGCAACTACTGGAAGCAGTGAAAAATAAAGATGTTTCCATGATTGGATTGTACGGGATGGGGGGTTGTGGTAAAACCACATTAGCAATGGAAGTTAGGAAATCAGTAGAAGCGGAACATCTTTTTGACAAAGTTCTTTTTGTGCCTATTTCAAGTATAGTGGAAGTTCGAAGGATCCAAGAAAATATTGCAAGTTCACTGCAATATACATTTTCTCCAGAAACTAAAGTAATGGAGAGAGCCCAACAATTGTGCTTGAGATTAACTCAGGAGAAAAAAATTCTTGTGATTCTAGATGATGTGTGGGAGAAGCTTGACTTTGGTGCCATTGGGATTCCCTCCTCTGAACACCATAAAGGCTTCAAGATTCTCATTACCACTAGATCCGAAGATGTTTGTACTTCAATGGATTGTCAAAGAAAGATTTACTTGCCAATTTTAACAGATGAAGAAGCCTGGACTCTTTTCCAAAATAAAGCACTTATATCTAAAGGCACCCCTGATACCATAAAGCATATGGGAAGATTAATTTCTAATGAATGTAAAGGATTGCCAGTTGCCATTGCAGCTGTTGCTAGTAGTTTGAAGGGAAAAGTCGAGACGATATGGAGTGTTGCATTGAATAAATTGAGTAGTTCGAAGCCAATACATATTGAAGGAGGTTTGCCTGATCCCTACAAGTGCTTGCAGTTGAGCTATGATAATTTGGATACTGAAGAAGCTAAATCACTTTTTTTGTTGTGTTCTGTGTTCCCTGAAGATTTTGAAATTCCAGTTGAAATTTTAACAAGATGTGCAATAGGGTTAGGTGTAGTTGGAGAAGCACACTCATATGTGGAGGCAAAGAGTGAAGTGATTGCAACCAAAATTAAGCTTGTTAGTTCTTGTTTATTGTTGGATGAAAAGAATGGAGGTGTCAAAATGCATGACATAGTTCGCGATGTGGCCCACTTGATAGCAAAGGATGAGAAAATAATCATCAAGTGCGAAGAGAAAAAAGATGTGATTGTCGAACAAAATTCAGTAACATACCTATGGTGTGTGAAATTTCCAAATGATTTGGATTGTTCCAATCTTGAGTTTTTATGCTTAAAGACAAAACTAGAAGAATCGGATGGAATTTTCAAAGGAATGAGAATGCTCAAAGTTTTGATTCTATTCAATGATAAAGTTAAAATAAGACCATTTTCAACAATGTCTTTAAAAACATTAACAAATCTTCATTGTCTAGTTATTTCTAATTATGAATTGAGTGGCTTCTCATTTGTAAGCGATATGAAGAAACTTCAAAGTCTTTCGTTGAATTGTTGTTCATTGCCTTCATTTCTTGAATTACAAACCGATGTTGCAATTACACAAGTAACAACCTTAAAAATGTTAGGGTTGTACCTATGTGACATTAAAGGGAAGAAGTTTGAAGTGATCAAAAGAAGCCCACTACTAGAAGAGTTGTACATTATTGATATTAAAGGAGAATGGGATGCTAACAGTGAAGATAATATTGAATTCTTTAACACGTTTAGTGTCCCCCAAACACTACAAGGGTATGAAATTGTATTAGGATCCCATAATTTTGATGATTATATTTATTTTCAATCTCGTCCCAGAACTCTATTACTTAACCATTTTCACATATCAAATGAGGTAATTAAGGGTCTGGCAAAAAAAGCAACAGTTCTATTTGTAGCAAATATTCAGGAAGGCGCAAAAAATATCATGCCTGATATATTTCAAATTGAAGGAGGAGGTTTGGATGAGCTGATTAATTTTCATATACGTAATTCTAAAGAGATAGAGTGTTTGATTGAAACTAGTAACCATTTGAGTGAGGTGGTAACTCCCTTCTGTAAGTTGCATACATTGAGAATGCATAACATGGAAAATCTAAGAGCTTTATGGCATTGTTTTCAACCTGCCAATGGGCCTTTTGAGAACTTAGAGGAGCTGTATTTGAGTGATTGTCCACAGTTGACATCTCTCTTCACGTATGTCGTTGCTCGATGTTTGGTACAATTGAAAACATTAGAAATAACAAAATGTGATGGACTGAAGCATATATTAGCAGATGATGACAAAATGAAGAAAAGTCAAGGTGAATTCACCACTGGGCATCCTGTACAAATATTCCAGAATCTTCAGGAAGTAAAGGTAAATGGATGTAGAGAATTAAAAGATATATTCTCGACCAGTGTTGTAAGAGGCTTAGCTCAATTGAAAGTGCTCAAGATAAAAGAATGCAACATGTTAGATCAAATATTTGGGGATATTGATCCATTAGCGTCCCGGGATAAAAAAAAAGAACTTGTTGAAACCGTTGAGGAAGGTAAGCATCCACATTCGTATAACACTTCAATTTCATCAACAACAACTATGAATAATAGCCCAGGTACATTTTTCCTTTTGCATTTCTAAATATGTTTAAGAGTGTATTAGGAAATCTACATGTTATTGCTTAGTTAGTTACATCAAAACTGCTAATCTGTTATTTTTTATTCACAAGGTTCAAACTCAAGACATTACTAATCTAGTTTTACTTGAACCAACTACTTGTTAATACACTAGCAGCAAAATTTGTCTCCAGTCAAAATTAAAGACAATTATATTTTCATTTTAAACTTTTTAGACAATTTAGAATTATTTAAAGAAAATTATTTTGTATGATTCTTTTCATCACTATTAACCGATCGTTTGATGCTTAGGATTGTGGTTTAGTCCCTAGAAACCAATGTTGTTAAAATCAGAATGTAACTTGCACACGTAACATATATATAATGTCCTCTAATGTGTTGAACGATATTTTTCTTTTTTGTAATTTGTTGCCAGGAACTTTATCCAGCCTTGCAATCCTTAGCATAAAAGATTGTCCGAAGTTAGGCTCAATTTTTACAGCATCTATAGCTAAGACCTTGACTTCTCTGGAAAAATTGATCATAAAAAGGTGCAATAGTTTGAAGCATATAGTAACTCATGAAAGGGTCAATCAACAGAAGGAAAACATTGTCAAGGATGGCTATGAGTTTCAGAGTGATATTTCAACCTTCCAGAGATTGAAAAAGCTATACATCAGTGAATGTGACTTATTGCAACAAAATAATACTCAAATTGAGCTTCTTGCTTTAAAAGTACTCACACTTGATCGTATCATGGATAACACTATTCTAGACAATTATCATGTAAAATGTCCATCCTTGGGAGAACTATCATTGGCTATTGGGAGATGTGTTGAATTTTCCACAATAAATTGTTCAACGGATGCTTTGAAAGCTAGACAAGAGGATTATATTGCAATCAAGGTATGATTATCATAACTTACTTTTTCTCTTTCGTCTTGTATTTACAAAAATTACTCTAAACATTTGAATTGCACAATCATGTTTGTGCTAAAAATAAAAAATGGTCTTACAAGCACTATACCAAAGGTGCAACATGAATTTTTAATATCTAAGTATTAGGATAGATTATTTGTAGTATATTACTTTTGTGAAATTATTCTCTTTTCAACTTTCTCTTATTGTGTTAAACAAAAATAATTTATTTTCATAAACAAACAAGTGAATCTACACAATGAGTGGTATATCTTAAAATTTTAATTTTCACAAATAGTATGTTAGAAATGAAATACATTAATAATTAAAGTTAAGATACTAATTAGTTTGATTTAACAAGTAACTTGGTGTATATATTGCAGATATGGAACTCAGATTTTGTTCCCCCAATTGAAAGTGTTCAGTATCTTTCAAAACAACCACATGGTTTGACCTTGCTTATTATGCATAACATAAGAGAGATTGAACTGAAAGGCTTTGATAAGGTAAAGTACCTTTTTAAATGGTCCATTGCTTCATTATTGATGTTGGAAATCTTGACAATTGAGGAATGTCACGGACTTGAGCACATTATAGACACTGAGGATGAATATGGCAAAGAGAATTTGAATGCAATCTTCCCGAACTTAAGAGAGCTTAAGGTGAGTGATTGTGGCCAATTGAAATATATGCTTGGTCAATATCCCGTAACTAATCAGGATTGTGAGGAGATTCATATTCATTTCTCATCATTGGAAATGCTCTCTCTTTATAAACTACCAAATTTTGTTAGCATTTGTACTACCAACACTTTCAGTGTGA
Organism: Phaseolus vulgaris; assembly: GCF_000499845.2. NCBI lineage: Eukaryota > Viridiplantae > Streptophyta > Magnoliopsida > Fabales > Fabaceae > Phaseolus > Phaseolus vulgaris. Next base: position 328,377 of record NC_023757.2, read on the forward strand.
CGTGGCCATCTTTGAAGAGGTTTAAGTGTTCTGAATGTTCCTATCCATTTTATAATTCTATTAATTGTCTGACGGCTCCTACCAATTCAAGAGAACCTATCAGCGTAAGTAAGAAGGTAGCTTGTCTTTATTTTTATGATTATTAGTTATTTGTTCCTTTTTATTTTGTTTTTAGATTTTTTTTTGCATTTCCTATGAATGTCTTGCAGGATCCAAAAGGGGTTCAGAACCATTTCCTCAGTTTGCAAACGCTATCCGTAAGGAATTGTGAAGTAGAAGGTATTTTTTTTCTTAATGGACATGAAATGATTGGGCAACAAGTGAGTTTAAGGTTAGAGGAATTGTGGTTGGAAAATCTACCTCAGATGACTTATATTTGGGTGGCTTCTAAGATTTCAGTTAATCTCCAACATCTTACTACATTAGAAATAATGGGATGTGCAAAATTGGAAGTAATTTTTCCTCCGTTTGTTTTAAGAAGCTTACAAAAGTTGAAAAGCCTATTCATAAAAGAATGCATGGAATTGAAGCAGATTATTGGATGTGAAATAGAAGCTTCAAATAATTATTTTACCTTCTCAAATCTTGAAAAATTAGAAATAATGGGATGTGAAAAATTGGAAGTAATCTTTCCTTTGTCTGTTTTAAGAAACTTACAAAAGTTGAAAAGCCTAATCATAAAAGAATGTATGGAATTGAAGCAGATTATTGGATGTGAAATAGAAGCTTCAAATAATTCTTTTACCTTCTCAAATCTTGAAATATTAGAAATAATGGGATGTGCAAAATTGGAAGTACTCTTTCCTCCGTCTGTTTTAAGAAGCTTACAAAAGTTGAAAATCATAATCATAAAAGAATGCATGGAATTGAAGCAGATTATTGGATGTGAAATAGAAGCTTCAAATAATTCTTTTATCTTCCCAAATCTTGAAATATTAGAAATATTGGGATGTGCAAAATTGGAAGTAATCTTTCCTCCCTCTGTTTTAAGAAGCTTACAAAAGTTGAAAGGCCTAATCATAAAAGAATGCACGGAATTGAAGCAGATTGTTGGATGTGAACAAGAATCTTCAAAGAATTCTTTTACCTTCTCAAATCTTCAAAGATTAGAGATAATTGGATGTGCAAAATTGGAAGTAATCTTTCCAAAGTATGTTTTGAGATGCCTACCAGAGTTGATTATTGTGAAGATAAGAAAATGTGAAGAATTAAGAGAAATCATTAAAGAGGATGTGGAGGATAAAAAATGGTCTAATCTTGTTTCTCCTCAGCCATGCTTCCCAAAACTAGAAGCATTGTATGTTGGACATTGCCACAAGCTGAAAAAATGTACCTTTGGATCTGCATCTATTGACCTTCCCAATCTTCATCTTTTGATCATAAGTGGAGCCTCTGAACTAGAAGAGTTTGTTGGATGTGGACAAGGAAAAGGTGACGAGTTGGGAAAGACAAAACTTGAGCTTCCAAGACTCAAACTTTTAATATTTACACATCTTTCAAGCCTTGGCCAAGAGACTGAATTGCCGAATTTAAAGAATTGTTTTATCTACAAATGTCCAAAACTCTCCTTGATTTCAACAACTACTCTTGGGGAGCTCAGAGAAAATTTTCCTTTTGAAGGTAAATACTATACAAAGTCTTCAAATATAAAATGTTGTTAGAAGATTTTATGAGTAAATGCTAGTGCTAACTCTCAAGTCAAAAAAGAGGTTTACGACTTTGAAATTAAATGTAATACAATTTTATTAGACTCAAATTATTTAAAGAAACTAACTTTTAGTTATTTTCACATTAATAACTTATGTTTGAATCAATTTATATGAGTTACACCTATTTAATTTAATCTATATATCTTATTTAGCATTAGTGTACTGTTACTGCTAAATGTTTTGAATCCGCTTGTTAAATCCAAACTCCACAATCCACAATTAAACCTGTTAATCCACAATTAAATCCCTCTATTTCACCTAAAGAAAATATATTTACAAATTAACTTTTTAAATTATTTTTTATTTTTAATTGTAGTGATGCATCATGGAAAGTTGAGGTTGTATTTCATTTTTGTTATGTGTTTCATTGTCACATGAATTCTCTAATATATATATATATATATATATATATATATATTATTTTATTTTTGTTACAGATTTCATAAACACTAATCTTTTTGACGTATATGACTTCATGCGATGTTTAGATGAAGATTATGATAGCAGTGAGTTCACTTCATCACAGGTCAGAACCAACCAATCAATGAATGTTTAATAACATTGTTGTCTTATTATTAGGAGAATTGTTTTCAATTTTAACTCACATGGTAGAAAAAAAATAAGACTTCAGATCATAAATAAGACCACGAGTCACAAAAATAAAAAGAATATATTTTTATCTTAAAATTATATATATTTCTACCAACAATTAAAAAAAATATATTCCTCAATGATGGAATTTTTTGAGGAAGATCCTGGTTCAGAGGTATTGGAAAGGGATTCAGAGCATAACTCACAGGTTTGCATACAATAAACTCTTCTAAATATTAGAGAAAGTGAATGACTTAACATACTTTAGCAGATTGCAGAATTTGAGTGGTGTCGAAGAAGGAACAACATTAGATAACTTCATTGAAATTAGTAAACTAAAATATGAAGAAGAAGGAAGTATAATCAAAAGGAAAGTTACCTTACCAATCTTAGCTTTATCATTGTAAACTCTATTCTTGAAACTCACAACATTTATTGAAAAAAGTGTACTTGTTTAGAATTTTAAAGCCCACCTCTTATTTGTTTGGCAACTTCTCTACTTAAAATAGCTTAGCACATAAGTGTAATAACTCCTAAACCTAGAAATGAATTTTGTGATACTAAGATCAACATGCACTTGAAGAAAACAAAACCACTACAACTCGCTTAAACTACTATCATACAACCACAACTACTATCATACAACCACATGATGTACATTAAAAATTGAGGTCCTTTCAAACTTAAGAGTCTCTAACTCAATAGTATTTTTTCAATTTGTGATACACAGGAGATTGGGAATGTAGGAAATAAAAGCATTGAAGAGGGGCCTGCAAAAGAGGGTGATAAGACAAAACCTTTGTCAAGTGGTGTTGAAGACATTAGTACTGGAGGTGGTGTTGCAACTCACATTGAGTCTGGTGGCATGGACATACTTGCACAAGTATCCAAGGTTGTTGAACAAGATGGTAAGATGAATGAAGGCATGACAGGATTGAATCTGTTAGATGAACAAGAGGAAATACATATTTCTAACAACAACATTCACATTTCTCCAGGTTTTTTATTTCTTATTTTCTCGTTTCCATCCTATATTTTCATATCACCCTCTCAAACTTTTTACAGCTTCTGCAGATATTCGTGCAAGATTGGGAGCATATAAACATTTTGTTGATATGGATGATGCACAAATTGCTCTTCTGGTGGAGGCAATAACAACATATCCTCATCTTTGGAATGCTAGCGAGAAGTTCAGTGAGCGCTTTCAAGCTTGGAGGTTGAAAATTTTGGCAGATATGTTATTGTTCCTACAAAAGGAAAGTGGCAATTGTGTTATTCCTCAAAAAGAAAAATATTTCCTTAAACTATGTGAAGAAGCTGTTGAGATTGGATTTGAGAGTTCATGGGTAGATGAAATGCGTCAACGTGTTATGGTCAGGGATCCTAAGCTAAGAGAGGAAATTGCACAGAGACAAATGGATGAGAATCCTAAGAGGTATGTTCATTTAACTTCTTTACAAAGTAATGTAAAGAACGAATGAAATTAAGAGTCTTAAATGACTTTGTTGATGCCCAGATAAAATGCATTAGTTTTTCGTGAATTGGAAGTTATATCTCTATGTTTTGGTTGTTTCTGTTTCTGTTTTTATATACATTGTGGTTGTATCTGCAATCCTTACAAGATTGATACCATCTATTTCTTAGTTTTTTGTTCTTTGGGATGCATAAAGAAAAAAATTTAAGTTTCTTACACAGGTCTAGTATTGTGGAGATGGTACAAGATTCCCAGACTATTGAACATGGTGATGGGCCTAATGAAAACTGCAAAAGAACTTCTTCAAGTGTGAAGACCCAGAATGTTAATAGTGACTTCGAAAAAGGTTCTAATTTGGTTGACAAAGAAGGTGAAATAGTTGTTGTTTCTAATGACCGCATTGTGACTGCGAGAAATGAAGAACCAGAGAAGGAATTTGTTGCAAAAGTTTCCACTTCAGAAATACCAAGAACAACAACATCATTAACAAACTCGCAACCAGTTGAAAGGCCAAGTCCAAGTTACTTGAATATACCTCTACGTGAAACACACTCAAATGTGAGTCTAAAAATATTTTTCGAGTATTGGATGAAATAATAGTATTGAGTCTACAATGATTTTACACTTATTCATTACTTTGTTTAGGCATTGGTGGACAAACAACGGATTAGTGAACCGTGTTGGATGAACCAACAAAAGCCACTAGGAGAAATTGTAAGTAGCCCCAAAGCTCCTCAGGTAAATGTCAAACAAAATAAAATCGAGGCATTTTATTGGCACACATGTTGTCATTTTCAAAATAAAACTGCATACACCAAAACTACATATTTTTTTGTTCTTGTGCAGAGTATTATTGAGCGAGTTGATGTTGGGGAAACCATAGCAAAGAACACCAATATGGCAACTTCGTTAATTAATTCTGAATCCATTGACTCACAGTTGGACCAAATATTTACTTTGCAAACTAAATCACATCCACATGTAAGTTTATTTTATGCAATTCATATTTCCAACATATTTGGTCAGCATAAAAATGATGTTGCCATTTCAATTTATCATTTTCCGCAAGATTGGAATTAAAAAACAAAAAGTACTGAATTCCAAGTTGAAATTTAAATTTAATGAATTTGTTACCATCACTCCTACAAATATGTTTTGCTTTGATAAAAAATGGTTTAAGGAACTCAATGACTTAGTTCTAACGACTTTTCTATTATATTTTCTTCTTATTCCTCCAAGAGTGAAATTAGGAGAAGTCAAACTGAGGCACGCACTACTAAAGAAAGTGAAGGTCATCCTAAAATTATTCAAGACTTTGGGGCCAATGGTATCATGAGTTTATTTGAACCAGTTGTTGGGGGGAAAGAGGGTGAAGACAACATAGTTGGAAAGATCCTTGTTGAGTTGGAAAAGTATCTAAAGATGTCTTTGAAGGACATAGTTAGCTCTGAGACTAACAACATTCGCCTTTTGTCAGTTCTTAATTTCTTGTCCAACCTTCCTTTCAAAGATGTAACTCTATCAGATGGACTCAAAGATGTTATAGGCATTATGCAGCAAGAGTTCCCAAGCATTATATGCTCCTTTAAGCAAGGCTTTGCTACCACTGAGAAGTTGGCAAAATTTGAAGCTCGTGAAAAGGAGGTGGCCATTTCTCTTGGTTCCAAGATTTCTGAGGCAAAGAATTTTTATGGTGAAGCTCAACTGAAGAAAGTAGTTTTAAAGGAACAAATCATTAGGTTGAAGGAAGAAATAAAAGTTTGTGAGGATGCCTTATCATCTCTGGAGGAGGAAAAACATAAATGCATTGCGGAAACTATTAGGTACAAAATGGAGCCTGAAAATGTGAGGAAAGATAATTCTCAAATGGTGGAAGATCAAAGAAAAGTTCAACAAAAATTGTTTGAGATGGCTTATAAATGGTCGCTTCTATGTAGTCAATATGAGTACAATCGAATGGTTGCCAGAAATTCCTCATGAGAGTTTTCATTGTTCACTATTATTAAGGATCAAACTCTTCATCACTCAAAAGGAAGACTTGCAACTACACTATATTGTTCATTCTTTTGTTTCTTGATGGTAGTGTATGCTTCAATATTTTCATAGTATCAAATACTTTCAATTTACTTTAATATTGATTGTTCTATTATATATTTGTTATCTTATTTATTATTGTGTAAGAAGTCTTGGTGAGACAAAGACAATGTTATGAAAAATAAAAAAACTATTTGTTCTTTTATGTAACATATAATGATCACATTTTTTCTTCAAAATTAAAGAAACCATTTTTTTGCCTTCCTTGTGGCCATTGTCATTTTGTAATACCTTATTTTTCTTTTTATGCATGCTTTACTATATATTTCTTTTGGTTCTAATTTCTCAATCAGTTTACTTCTGTCAATCTAAACCCTAAAAAGGAATCATCCATTTCCATTTCTATTTTTATTTATTCTTTTATGAAATTGAATACTAAATTCAATTTTCATCGAAAGCAATAGTTTACTTTTTAAAATAACGTTTTAAATAATATGTTTTAAGAAAATATAAAAATTTAAAAGGACATTTTCGGCTTCTGGTTTTTACATTAAATTTTAGGATGAATTTAAATCGGGTTGATGAAACTTTCATACTAAATAAAAGTAAAAATTATTTAAAAAATTACAATAATCTTCTTAACTTTAATTAGGCTGGTACAACTCGGTGGTTAAATAAATTTTAAATTGTTTAATAAATAAATAAATTATTGTTATGTCAGAATGATGTTTCCCCGTTTAAGTGGTAAGTTTTGTGAATACCGTGTGCAATGTACTGCTGCTGATTAACAAAAAAACTGCACACAGCAATAATAAAAGATAAGAATAATTATAATATAAAAAGAGCAGAAAGAGTTTTAAAAGATATAAAAGTGCAAGTGGATGCATCTTCCTGAATCATGGACATGGTGATAATAATAATAATAATCGATAGAAAAGACTAATAGTCACTCTTCACATCTCTCGCAGGATTCTCTCTTATTCTCTCTTCTTCATTCAACCAATGGATTCCTTTCATCTCTCTGCAGGTTTCAATCACTCTGAGCTTAACTTCTGCTTTCATTTCAATTTCTAATCGATTCCTTTTCCATTGAAGCTGTAGATCATGTGTTTGTGTTTATGTTTCTGCAGTAACTTAACCTTTCACCGTCTCTTGTGCTGGAATAACTGTGCGTTCATTCTTAATCTCTGTGGAGGTATGAATCACTGTGAAGTTAACTTAATTCTAATCGATTCCTTTTCAATTGAAGTTGTAGATCATGTGTTTGTGTTTATGCTTGTGCAGTAACTTAATGTTTCAGCGTCTCTTTTACTCTCTCATCGATTCAAGCAATGGAGTACTTTCATCTCTGTGGAGGTATGAATCAGTGTGAAGTTAACTTTTGCTTTGTTTTCAAATTCTAATAGATTCGTTTTCAATTGAAGCTGTAGATCACGTGTTTGTGTTTATGTTTGTGCAGTAACTTAACGTTTCAGTGTCTCTTGTACTGAAGTCATGGATCACCACTTCTTTTTCTCATCTCTCTCTACATCGTAGTTAAAGAAAGCAGGTAACGTACAAACCTTACCTATCTTTCCTCTTTTTCCACTTCCAAATTAGTCTCAGGCTACTAGATCTGTTTCTTCTTATGGATGAAAACACACTATAATCTGTTTTTTTATGTGAGATTTGAAAAAATAATTCGTATTAGAAATACTATGAGATCTGTGAAAACTGGGAATATAAACAACTAGAAAGGTTGATTTGGAGAAACAAAATGGACAGAGAAAGAAGTAAATTTTTTATTGTTATTATTCTTTATTATATTATTAATATTATTTTTTTGTCATTATTTATTTATTATCACTTTTTTTATTATTAAGGTTGATTAATTTAATATTATTAATAATTTGTATCAGAACATATTTTTTATAACTATTTTTTTTGTCATTTTTTAATTAGATAATTTATCTTTTAATAAATTAAATATAATTTTATTTAGTAAATAATAAGTACATAGTTTCTCTACTAAAAATAATTATATGATACTTTTGCTTAAAAATAATTATCATATATATTTTAAATTATTTTTAGAAAGTTATTTCTTTTTATCGTAATAAAAAATAATATTAATCCGTCTCTATATTTCCATTGATAATATATAAGACGGATACTTTTTCTTACACTATTTTTGAAAGTATTTTTGTTCTTATTTATTTGGTAAATATATAAATATATGTATTTAGTAATATCTTTTAAATTTTATAACTATTCTTTTATATATTAATATATGTTTCCATAAAACAATACAACTTTTAGTTTTATTATATTAATTTTTAACTACTATAATACCCTATTTTTATATCTCTTCCCTTTTAAAAATGATATTTACTAAAAATGCGGAGCAGAAACATTGATAATCTATATTTCATATTTCATTATCAATTACGGACCACATACGTATAAGATAAGCACTTTTTACATCGGAAAAATTTATTAAAAATCACATCCAATCATGAATAATGAATGGGTGAGTAAAATACAATCATACTCTTTAATATTCTAAAAAATTATACTTATATTAACTGTTTTTAATGAAATTGAATTATACCTATATTAACTGTTTTTAATGAAATTGCATGTGTGATGTAAGAAACAGTGATAATGTAACGTTTTCAAAACAATAGAAGTTTGTGTAGAATTTTAAAAGCACTCGAGTCTTGGTTTAAATTGAGAAGAGCTCATAAAGTACCAAGTCTAACTCATCTCAATGTAATTGAGTATATGCAATTAGCTAAAAAAAATTATTTATTTTAGACTTAATTAAATTTCAAGTACCCTTTTAGATTATTTTATTTTATTTTATTGAATATTTACAATTTTTTAGGAATTACCAACATTTGTTCTTCTACTATTTGCAAATTTTATAAAAAGTGCTATAATCTAAGAGCTTGTATAAATTTAAATAAAATTAAACTTACAAAATATATATAATATTAACTTTATATATAATGCATATTTTAAGCTTTGGTTAAATACATTTTTTACTCGTTCACTTTTTTTTTCCTACTTAACAAATCTTTTGATCTACTTGGGTGTCATTTAAGCACATGTTTAAATATAATTTTTTTTGGATGGAGGATAAGAATTTATTAAAAAAAATTATTTAAAAATAAATATGTTTGATAAAATTTTCTTAGTCATTAAAAGGACATTTAAAAAATCTTATCACACATAAACTTTTAAAAATAATCATTAAAGTATTAGATTTATTTTTATTTCTATTGTGTGTCCAATAATTCATTATTTAAGATATAAAACATTAAATCTAATTACTAAACATAACATCATAATTTTTTTTATGTAATTTTACTATAAAAGTGCCATACTGCAATATGTAATGCAACAAATGATCTTAAATTTTTTTGTTATCTAATACATCTAAATATACTGATAAAACTCACTATAGAGTATTCATCTTCTCTTGTTCAGCTAAAAGAAAGGTGCATTTGGTGGAACAAATTAATGGAGTGCCTCTTGGGTTTTGCATCTTCTGTTTCAAGAGATTTAGTATGTGGCGCATTAAATCAATTACGTTATCCTTGTGATTTTAACAATTTCGTAAAAAAACTTGAAGAAGAAGAGCGCGATTTGATTGTAACGAAAGACAGTGTCCAAAAATTTGTTACAAATGCCAAGAAACAAACAAGAAAGACTAGTGAAGTTGTTGACAAGTGGTTGCAAGATGCTATTAATGACGTAGACAATGTGAATCAGTTGTTGAAAGAGGCAAAAGCCAAAAAATTCTGTTGCTTTGGGTACTGTCCAAATTGGATTTGGCAATATCGTGTAGGAAAAAAGTTAGCATATAAAAATGTGTACCTTGAAAAGTTCATTGCAGAGGGTAGAAAATATGTGCCATTTGACCGCATTGCTACACTTCCTTCAGGCACCCTTCATATTCTCACAGAAAAATGCATGAATTTTGAGAGTAGACAATCTACATATGAGAAGCTGCTCGAAGCAGTGAAAAATAATGATGTTGCCATGATTGGATTGTATGGGATGGGGGGGTGTGGTAAAACCACATTAGCAATGGAGGTTATGAAGTTAGTAGAAGCAGAACATTGTTTTGAAAAAGTTCTTTTTGTGCCTATTTCTAGTACAGTGGAAGTTCGAAGGATCCAAGAAAAAATTGCAAGTTCACTGCAGTATACATTTCCAGAAACTGAAGTAATGGAGAGGGCCCAACGATTGTGCTTGAGATTAAACCAAGAGAAAAACATTCTTATGATTTTAGATGATGTGTGGGAGAAGCTTGACTTTGGTGGCATTGGGATTCCCTCCTCTGAACATCATACAGTCTGCAAGATTCTCATTACCACTAGATCAGAAGAAGTTTGTACTTCAATGGATTGCCAAAGAAAGATTTACCTGCCAATTTTAACGGATGAAGAAGCGTGGACTCTTTTCCAAAATAAAGCACTTATATCTAAAAACACCCCTGATACCTTAAAGAATCTGGGAAGATTAATTTCCAATGAATGTAAAGGATTGCCTGTTGCCATTGCAGCTGTTGCTAGTAGTTTGAAGGGAAAAGTTGAGACGATATGGAATGTTGCATTGAATAAGTTGAGAAGTTCTAAGCCAATAAATATTGAAAGAGGTTTGATTGATCCCTACAAGTGCTTGCAGCTGAGCTATGATAATTTGGATACTAAAGAAGCCAAATCACTTTTCCTATTTTGTTCTGTGTTCCCTGAAGATAGTGAAATTCCAATTGAAGTTTTAACAAGATATGCTATAGGATTAGGTGTAGTTGGAGAAGCACACTCTTATGAGGAGGCAAGGAGTGAAGTGGTTGCAGCCAAAATTAAGCTCGTCAGTTCTTGTTTATTGTTGGATGAAGAGGATGAATATGTCAAAATGCATGACATAGTTCGCGATGTGGCCCACTTGATAGCCAAGAAGGAGAATAAGATAATCAAGTGCGAAGAGGAAAAAGATGTGACTATTGAACAAAATTCAGTAAGATATCTATGGTGTGTGAAATTTCCAATTGATTTAGATTGTTCCAATCTTGAGTTTTTATTTTTAAAGACAAAATTGGAAGAATTTAATGGAATTTTCAAAAGAATGAGAATGCTCAAAGTTTTGATTCTAGTCAATGATAAGGATGGAATAACACCATTGTCAACAATGTGTTTAAAAACATTAACAAATCTTCGTTATCTAGGTATTTCTGGTTATGAATTGAGCGACTTCTCATTTGTAAGCCATATGAAGAAACTTCAAAGTCTTTCGATGAATGGTTGTTCATTGCCTTCATTTCCTGAATTACAAACCGATGTTGCAATTACACAAGTAACAACCTTAAAATTGTTACAATTGTACAAATGTGAAATGAAAGGGAAGAATTTCGAAGTGATCAAAAGAATCCCACTACTGGAAGAGTTGTACATTGTCGATATTGAAGGAGAATGGGATTCTAATAGTGAAGACAATATTGAATTCTTTAACACGTTTAGTGTCCCCAAAACACTGCAAAGGTATGCAATTGTATTAGGATCCAATAACTTTGGTGATTATAATTATAATTATTTTCACCCTCCTCCCAGAACTCTATTACTTAACCATTTTGACAAATCAAATGAGGTAATTAAGGGTTTGGCAAAAAAAGCAACATATCTCTTTGTAGCAAATATTCAGAGAGGCGCAAAAAATATCATCCCTGATATATTTCAAATTGAAGGAGGAGGTTTGGACGAGTTGAGTAAGTTTGAGATATGTAATTCTGAAGAGATAGAGTGTTTGATTGACACTAGTAACCATTTGAGTACAGTGGTATCTCCCTTCTCCAAGTTGTATAAGCTCAGAATGGTTAACTTGAAAAATCTAAGAGCTTTATGGCATTTTTCTCAACCTATAAGTGGACCTTTTGAGAACTTAGAGAAGTTGTATTTTAGTGATTGTCCAAAGTTGACATCTCTTTTCACGTATGTCGTTGCTCGAAGTTTGGTACAATTGAAAGTACTAAAAATTTCAACATGTGATGAACTGAAGCATATATTAGGAGATGATGACAAAACGAAGAAAAGTCAAGGTGAATTCACCACTAGACATCCTGTACAAATCTTCCAAAATCTTCAAAAAGTAGAGATACATAGTTGTAGAGAATTAAAACATATATTCTCGACCAACATTGTAAAGGGCTTAACTCAATTGAAAATGCTCAAGATAGAAAACTGTGACATGCTAGATCAAATAATTGGGGATATTGCTCCATCAACAGACCAAGATAATAAAGAAGAACTTGATGAAATCATTGAGGAAGGTAAGCATTCACATTTGTATAGCACTTCAATTCCATCAACAGCAGTTGTAAACCATAGCTCAGGTACATTTTTTCTTTTTGCATTTCTAAGTATGTTTAAGCATGTATTAGTAAGTCTACATGTTGCTGCTTAGTTGAAGTTATTTACAAGTTACACAAAAATTGTGAATCTACTATTTTATATGAAAAATTTAAGTATATTAATTGTATATTATTTTGTCCCGATCATTATTTTCCATTCGTAAGGTTCAAACTTGAGACATTACTAATCTAGTTTTACTTGAACTAACAATTTGATAATACACTACCGACAAAATTTGTCTCAGTCAAAATTAAAGACAGCCATATTTGCATTTTAAATTTTGTGTATAATTTAGAATTATTTAAAGAAAATTGTTTTGTATGATTCTTTTCATCATTATTAATTGATCATTTGATGCTTAGGATGTTGGTTTTAGTCCCTATAAACCAATGTTTTAAAAATCAAAATGTGTAACTTGCACACATAGCATATATATAATCAACTCTATTATGTTTAGCGATATTTTTATTATTTATAATTGTTTTTCAGGAACTCTATCAAGCCTTACAAGCCTTAAAATATTTTGTTGTCCGAAGTTAGGCTCAATTTTTACAGCATCTACAGCTAAGACCTTGACTTCTTTGGAAGAATTGTTCATTCAAAATTGCCTTAGCTTGAAGCTTATAGTAACTCATGAAAGGGTCAATCAAAATCATAAGGAAAATATTGGCGAGGATGACCATGACTTTCATAGTGATATTTCAATCTTCCAGGGTTTGAAAGTGCTACATATCAGTGGATGTGACTTATTGCAACGTATATTCCCTATCTCTTTTGTTGGAGGCATGATGAAATTGAATGATATAAGAGATGAAGAGATTGTTGATTTGAAAGATTTTTCAAGTCAAAATAAATTCAAAGACAATTCTTGTCACCAAAAACAAAAGAATACTCTATTTGAACTTCCTGCTTTAGAAGTACTCAAACTTGATCGTACCCTGGATAGCACCATTCTAGATAGCTATCCTATAAGATGTCCATCTTTGAGAACATTATCATTGGGTATTGGGATATATATTGGGTTTTTCATGATAAATTGTTCAACGGATGCTTCAAAAGCTAGACATGGGGATTATATTTCAATCAAGGTATGATTATTTATCACTTACTTTGCATCTCTTGTATGATTATTTATCACTTACTTCACATCTCTTTTCGTGTATTTCAAAAATTACTCTAAAGATTTGAATTTAAATATTTGTGCTAAAAATAAAAAATGGTCTTACAAGCACTACAACTTATTGGTGACTGAATTCATACCAAATGTGCAACATGAATTTTTAATATCTAAGTATTTGGAAAGATTATTTTGAGTAAATTACTTTGGTGAAATTATTCTCTTTTTAACTTTGTCTCGTTGGGCTAAACAAAAAGCACTTATTTTCATAAACAAACAAGTGAATCTAAACAATGAGTGGTATATCTTAAAATTTTAATTTACACGAAGAATATTAGAAATGAAATGCATTCATAATTAGAGTTAAGATACTAATTAGTTTGGTTTAAGAAGTAACTTGGTGTATATATTGCAGATATCAAACTCGGATTTTGTTCCCCCACTTGAAAGTGTTGAATATATTTCAAAACAACCTCAGGGTTTGAACTTGCTTATTATGCATAATATAAGAGAGATTGAACTGAAAGGCTTTGATAAGGTAAAATATCTTTTTAAGCCGTCTATAGTTTCATCATTGATGTTGGAAATCTTGAGAATTGAGAAATGTCATGGACTTGAGCACATTATAGACATTGAAGATGAATATGGCAAAGAGAATTTGAATGCTATCTTTCCAAACTTAAGAAAGCTTTCAGTGCGTGACTGTGACCAACTGAAATATATGCTTGGCCAATATCCCGTAGCTAATCAGGATTGTGATGAGATTCATATTCATTTTTCCGCATTGGAAAAAATCTCTCTTTACAATCTACCAAATTTTGTTAGCATTTGTGCTACCAACACTCTCACTGTGACATGGCCATCTTTGAAGAAGTTTTCTTGTGACAGATTTTCCTATCCTTTTTACAATCCCGTTAGTTGTTTGACTGTTCCTACCAATTCAAGAGAGCCTATTAGCGTAAGTAGTCTTGTTTTTATTTTTATAATTATTAGTTATGTGCTCCTTTTTGTTTTCTATTTTGATTTTTTTATATTTCTTATTAATGTCCTGCAGGATCTAAAACGGTTTCAAAGCCATTTCTTCAGTTTGCAAGATCTATCCATAAGGAATTGTGAAGTAGAAGATATTTTTTGTCTTAATGGACATGGAATGGTTGGGCAACAAGTGAGTTTAAGGTTAGAGTATTTGCTTTTGGAAAATCTACCTCAAATGACTTATATTTGGGTGGCTTCCAAGATTTCAATTAATCTCCAACATCTTACCATATTAGAAATATTGGGATGTGCAAAATTGAAAGAAATATTTCCTCCCTCTGTTTTAAGAAGTTTACAAAAGTTGAAAATCCTAATCATAAAAGAATGCATGGAATTGAAGCAGATTGTTGGATGTGAACAAGGAGCTCCAAACAATTCTTTTACCCTCCCAAATCTTCGAAGATTAGAAATAATTGGATGTGCAAAATTGGAAGTAATATTTCCAAAGTATGTTTTAAGATGCCTACCAGAGTTAAAAAGTGTGAAAATAAGAAAATGCAAAGAATTAAGAGAAATCATTGAAGAGGATTTGGAAGACAAAAAAATGTCTAATCTTCTTTCTCCTCAGCCATGCTTCCCAAAACTAAAAGAATTGTATGTTGGACATTGCCATAAGCTGAAAAGATTTATCTCTGGATCTGCATCTAATGACTTTCCCAATCTTTATCTTTTGATCATAAATGGAGCCTCTAAACTAGAAGAACTTGTTGGATGTGGACAAGAAAAAGGTGACAGGATAGAAAAGAAAAAAGTTGAGCTTCCAAGAGTGAAACTTTTAATATTTATGCATATGTCAAACTTTGATCAAGAGATTGAATTGCCGAGTTTAAAAATTTGTGTTGTCTACGAAAGTCCAAAACTCTCTTTGACTCCAACAACTACTTTTGGAGAGCTGAAGGAAACTTTTCCTTATAAAGATAAATACTATAGAGTCTTCAAATATAAATTGTTACATGTTAGTAGTTTATAGAATAATATTTTCATATGATATTGGCATGGTTTGAGACAAATCGTCCCTCAATTTCACCTAAAGAAAATATATTTATAAATTAACTATTTCATTAAGAGAGAATACTGTTTCAAATTTCCAATCTAGTATTCACTAATAAACACATTAAATTATTATTTGCTTCAATTTTTTTAATTTTAAGCTCTAGTAATTTTAATTATAGGAAGAAATGTTACAAAGAAAATGATATGTTGATAAAAAAATAAAAAATAAAAATAAAATAAAGAAAACGATTCCTAAGACAGAGTCACCACATTATTTTCATGGGTGATAAAAAAATTCCATGAAACTTTTTAAATCATTTTTCATATTTAATTGTAATGATATAATGATCCATCTGGAAAGCTAAGGTTGCATTTCTTTTTGGTATGTCTTTCATTGTCACATGAATTCCCTAATATATATATTTTTTTGTTACAGATTTAAAAAACACTGGACTTTTAGACTGGGACTTAAGGGAGTACATGAGCTATTTAGATGAAGATTCTACTATTAGTGGTAGCAGTGAGTTCACTTCACCACAGGTCAGAACCAACCAATCTATGAATATAAATACAACTAAACAAAAAGTTTAATAACCTTTTTGTCTCATTATTAGGATTTTTTTTTAATTTAAACTTACGTGATAGAAAAAATATAAGATTTGAGATTTTAAATAAGTACTTGAATCATAAAAGTAAAAAAAAAAATTATCTTAAAATATATATTTTTGCTAACAATAAAATAAGATACTAAAAAAAAAATATTAAGTAGACACTAATTTTAGAATAAAAAAATAATTAGTTATTATATTGACTAAATTAGATAGATATTATTTTATAAACTTAAAAAAATTATTAGTATTTAAAATAGTTTTTATTATTAATAAAATTTATAAAAATTAAATTAAAACTTCCTTAAAGAATGCAATAAAGTTTGAGAGTAATATATGTGTCATTATTGAAAATTATTAAATAGAAATCAAACTTTAAAAAAAAATATAATTAGTTATTATATTAATTAAATTAAATATTATATTAGAGAATAAAAAAATTATCGATGTCTAAATTAGTTTCTAAATACTTATAAATCAATTTTTAAATTAATATTAAATTAGCTATAATTACTAATAATAATAAAAACTATTTGGATACTAATAATTTTTTAAATTTCTAAAATAAAATCAAATTTAGTCAAATATAATGACTTATTATTTTTAGTCTTTAAAATTAATTTATATTTAATAATTTTCTTATAGTGTCTTGTAATTCTAGACAAAGTTTGACAACATTAAAAATCTCCATGACTAATCAATTAATTAAAAGAGAAAAACCTTGTCATTTATAACTTCGTTATATTTGTTAAAAATGTTTAAGATACTTTAGCATTTAGTTGGTCATTTCTTATAAGAGTAGTAGATGGACAATAAATGAGTGAATCATATATATTTGATAGACCGACCTAAACCATTTAAAAATCCTGAAGTGAAAAATCATCTTTGGTAGACAAACAAAAGCATATTCAAACCTAAGGAAGAAATTATTGAAACTAACATGATTTACATTAAAAAAGTGGTCCTTTCAAACTTTATAAACTCTCACTCAATTGAATTTTTTCAATTTGTGATACAAAGGAGATTGAAAACATAGGAAATGAGAGCATTAAGGAGGGGCCTTCAGCAAAGGGTGATAAGACAAAACCTTTGTCAACTGGTGTTGAAGACATTAGCATTGGAGGTGGTGTTGCAACTCACATTGACTCTGGTGGCATGGACATACTTGCACAACATTCCAAGGTTGTTGAACAAGATGATAAGATGAATGAAGGAAAGGCAGGAATCATGCCAAGCCAAGAAATCCAAGTAGAAGAAGGGTTGAACCTATTGGACAAACAAAAAGAGATACATATTAATTCTAACAACAATATTGACATTTCTTCAGGTTTTTTATTTCTTATTTTCAAGTTTCAATCCTATATTTTCATATCACTTTTCAAACTTTTTATAGCTTTTGCAGATATCTGTACAAGATTGGGAACATATAAACATTTTGTTGATCTGGATGATGCACAAATTGCTCTTTTGGTGGAGGCGATAACAACATATCCTCATCTTTGGAATGCTTGTGAGAAGTTTAGTGAGCGCTTTCAAGCTTGGAGGTTGAAAATTTTGGCAGATATGTTGTTGTTCCTTCAGAAGGAAAGTGTTGATAATCTTACTCCTCAAAGAGAAAAAGAGTTTCATAAACTATACGAAGAAGCTGTTGAGATTGGATTTGAGAGTTCATGGATAGATGAAATGCGTCAACATATTTTGACGAAGGATCCTAAGCTAAGAGAGGACATTGCAGAGAGACAAAAGGATGAGAATCCTAAGAGGTATGATCATTTAACTTTTTGACTATGTAATGTAAAAAATGAATGAAATTATGAGTCTTAAATGACTTTGTTAATGCCCAGATAAAATGTATCAATTTTTTTGTGAATTTGAAGTTGAATTTTCTCTTTCTATTTAAATATACATTCTAGTGGTATTTGCAATTCTTACAAGATTGATACCATCAATTTATATGTTTTCTTGGGATTCATAAAGCGAAAATTTTAAGTTTTTTACACAGGTCTTGTAGTGTGGATATGGTACTAGATACCCAGGTTGTTAAACAAGGTGATGGGTCTAATGAAAACTGTAAAAGAAATTCTCGATGTGTGAAGACCCAGAATGTTAACAATAGCTTCGAAGAAGGTTCTGACTTGGTTGGTAAAAAAGGTGAAATAGGTGTTGTTTCTATTGATCACAATGCTGCGAGAAATGAAGAACCAGAGAAAGAATTTGTTGCAAAAGTTTCTACTTCAGAAATACCAAGAACAACAACATCATTAACAAACTCACAACCATCTGAAAGGCTAACTCCATCTTATTTGAGTATTCCTCTACGTGAAACACCCTCAAATGTGAGCCTAATAAATATTTTTCCTACTAGATAAAATTGAAGTGCTAAGAGTATAGTGATTTTACACTAGTTCATTACTTTGTTTAGGCATTGGTGGACAAACAGCGGATTAGTGAATTGTGCTTGATGAACAGACAAAAGTCACTTGGAGAAATTGTAAGTAGCTCCGAAATTCCTTATGTAAATGGCAAACAAAAATAACATCAATTATTTTAAATTAACATGCATGTGCACCTGCCATTAATAACAACTCTGCTAGTAAATATCTTTTTTTCTTATGCAGAGTATTGAGCGAGAAGCTGTAGAGAAAACCACAAAAAAGTACACCAGTACGGCAGTTTCATCAATTCATTCCGAATCCACTAGCTCACAGTTGGACCAAATATTTACTTCTCAAACTAAATCACACCCACATGTAAGTTTATTTTATGCAATTAACATTTCCAACATATTTGGTCAGCATAAAAATGATGTTGCCATTCTGATTTATCATTTGCCGCAGGAGTGGAATTAAAAAACAAAAAGTACTGAATTTCAAGTTGGAATTTAAATTTAATGAATTTGTTACCATCACTCTAACAAATATGCTTGGATAAAAAATGGTTTAAGGAACTCAATGTTGTGCAACTGTTGTGGCTTGATGCTAACGTCTTTACTATTATATTTTCTTCTTATTCCTCTAAGAGTGAAATTAGGAGCAGTCAAACTGAGACCCACACTGTTAAAGAAAGTGGAGGCCATCCTAAAATTATTCAAGACTTTGGGGCCAATGATATCATGAGTTTATTTGCACCAGTTGTTGTGGGGAAAGAGAGTGAAGACAACATAGTTGGAAAGACCCTTGTTGAGTTGGAAAAGTATCTAAAGATGTCTTTGAAGGACATAGTTAGCTCTGAGACTAACAGCATTAGCCTTTTGTCTGCTATTAATTTCCTGTCCAACCTTCCTTTCAAAGATGTAACTCTATCAGATGGACTCAAAGATATTATAGAAATTATGCAACAAGAGTTCCCAAGCATTGCATGCTCCTTTAAGCAAGGTTTTGCTACCAATGAGAAGTTGGCAGAACTTGAAGCTCGTGGGAATGAGATGGCCACTACTCTTGGTTCCAAAATTTCTGAGGCAAAGAATTTCTATGATGAAGCTCAACTGAAGGAAGTAGTTTTGAAGGAACAAATCATTAGGTTGAAGGAAGAAATAAAAGTTTCTGAGGATGCCTTATCATCTCTGGAAGATGAAAAAAATAAAAGAATTGCAGAAACTATTGGGTACAAAATGGAGCTTGAAAATGTGAGGAAAGACCAGTCTCAAATTGTGGAAGATGAAAGAAAAGTTCAACAAAAATTATTTGAGGTGACTTATAAATGGTCAGTTCTATGTAGTCAATATGAGTACAATCGCATGACTGGTAGAAATTCCTCATGAGGGTTTTCATTGTTCATTGTTATTAAAGACCAAATTGTTCATCACTCAAAAGAAAGACTTGTAACTTGCAACTACACAATATTCTTCAGTCTTTTGCTTGTTCTATTTTGTTGTATGTTTGCTATCTTATTTATTGTTGTGTAAGAGGTTGCTCTTGGTGAGACAAAATTACAAAAACCATTTCTTTTATGTTCCTTCCTTCAATGAGTGTAGCTTATATTTATTTTATGTATGCTTTAATCACTTCACCATATCTTTGTGGATATGATTCCATGCATAATAATATTGAGTCCTAGTAGTGTGTGACTTCAAAGCATTTAAGGGATAAATTATGTTTGAGAGAGAAAAGGAGTTGCATTGAGTGCTACATTGGCCCATTTGACATTCCTCTTTCTTCTAATGCTGCAATCACTTATATTCAACATTTCACTGTCTTAGCCATATGCAACCAAAAGTATCTTTATGCTCTACAATAATAAACCCAACAAAATTATAGGAATCCAAAAAATTTAAGTCCTACATTAAATAAAAAAGAAGAAAGTAATATATACAATAAAAGATTTTCATAATAAAATTGTTAAACAAACTTGGTGTAGCTAACAACATATGTCACTGTACTGAAGTTATTAAAAATTAATATTTTTTGTGTTTATATTCAAATTTATCTCTTTAATACACAACTCAAATTTTTAAAACAATAGTTAAGTTTACTGAAATTTTCCAGGCTTTTTTGGTCGCTTCATGTTGCATTTAACTAATGCAAATTGATGAAGTGTTGGCATTTTGTTTAAAATTAAAGAAATTGGTAACCACTTGCTTAGAAGCACGCCAAAAAAGAAAAATAAAAGTATTTTGTTTGGACCATATTAGCTTATATTAAAATGATGAGACTTTTTTGCTATAAAATTAAGGTAGAAACTTTCATGGTAATAATTGATTAATATACACAATTGAACCTCTTCTACATCAATAATTAGGAAGTGTTCAGAGCCACAATAGTTGCAAATCTCATCTACTTTACAAATACATTGATTGAACTACATAAGATTAATGGCAAAAAGTATTCCTCATTTATTACGTTGCTAATATTTTGATATTAATCAGAATGATTTTTATGTCGAACATTATTAAGTAACTTGACATCTCAATCAGACAAACATTTTAAATAACAACAATTACTTGTAATCAACATGAATACAATATTATTAAAAAAATATAAAATATGAGAATTAAACCAAAACTCATATATTCATAAAAACGATATATAAATATACTATATATATTCATAGATAATTTTAAAAACAGACTAGATAAATATTTATTATAAGTTATATTTATTACTATTTTATAAAACAATTGTATTTATTTTTGTAATAAAGTTTATATATTAGGTATATAACATTTGATTTTTTTTAAACGGTCAATCTAAGAAACAAGAATCCACCATTTCTATTTTTTTTTATTACATTGAATACTAGATTCAATTTTCCTCGAAAGCAACAGTTTAACTTTTTAATACATTTTCCACTTTTCATTTTTACATTAAATTTTAGGATGAATTTAAATTTTGTTGAAACATTCGTACTAATTTTTAATTTCTATCAAATGTTAAGTAAACACAATAAAAGTAAAATTCATTTAAAATAATTATAGTAATTTGTTTAAGTTTAATTAAATTTAAGTTTTTTCATTAAAGAAAAGAAAGAAAATGAAGTTGTTTAGATTAAAGGAAAAATAATATTAAAAATTTACAGTAGATTTAATTAATGTGATAAAAAAATTAAATTAATTAAATCATATAATAAATTTTAAAAAAAAATCTCTTAATTTAATTTTAATAAAATTGGGTATGATTTAAAATTGAAAGATGATTAATTATGAAGTAATTAATTTATAAAATTATAAATAATATTTACATTTATTTTATTAATAACATTCTATAAAATTACACGGATTTTTTTTTTTAATAAAATTGTATACTTTTAAATTAATATAATTTATTTTTCTAATATTATTTTACAACAAAAAACTAAAATCAAATCACTAATATTCAATTAATTTGCATCAATTTCATATAAAATAAAATTAAGATAAATTTAAAATAGGAGTGAATAAAAATATTATATATATATTAATGTTATTACAATTATTTTACATCCACATATATATATATATATATATATATATATTTTATGTGTCACATTTAATTTTCATCTTAATTTGTTTGATATTTTTCTTAAAATTCATAATCATTGCATTTAATAATAATTCAAAGAGATGAACAGTGGATTATGTCTGATGTATCTGTTTTCACATTATTAATTAGGGTTGTACAACTGATAGGTTAAACAAGTTTTTTTTTTAAAGACTTTACCTACTACAGCTAAATTGTTCTTATATACCAAATTTCAAATTACAATACGTATGTTAATAATAATAATAATAATTTATAGAGAAGAGGAAGACTACGGTATTTAATATGAATAAGAAGAAGACCAATAGTCACTGTGTTATTAATTAAGGTGTTGTTGCGATAATCTTCAAAACTGTTCGTTCATTCTTAACTCTTATGCAATGGAGTGCTTTCATCTCTGTGAAGGTATGAATCACTGTGAACTTAACTTTTGCTTTCATTTCAAATTCTAATCGATTCCTTTTCAATTGAAGTTGTAGATCATGTGTTTGTGTTTATGTTTCTGCAGAAACTTAACGTTTCACCGTCTCTTGTACTGGAACAACTGTGCTTTCATTTTTAACTTTTATGCAATGGAGTGCTTTCATCTCTGTGGAGGTATGAATCAGTGTCAAGTTAACTTAATTTTGATCGATTCCTTTTCAATTGAAGCTGTAGATCATGTGTTTGTGTTTATGTTTCTGCAGAAACTTAACGTTTCAGATTCTCTTCTATTGAAGTCATGGATCAGCACTTGTTTCTTTCTCTGAGATATTTGTTGCAGTAAGTGTGAGGATTGTCTCTTATACTCTCTCTTCGATTCAATCAATGGAGTGCATTCTTCTCTTTGGAGGTATGAATCGGTGTGGAATTCTAATCAATTCCTATTGAAGCTGTAGATAGTGTGTTTGTGTTTGTATTTGTACAGTAACTTAACGTTTCAGCGTGTCTTGTATTGAAGTCATAGATCGCCACTTCTGCTTTGATTTCAATTTCTAATCGATTCCTTTTCAATTGAAGCTGCAGATCATGTGTTTGTGTTTATGTTTCTGCAGTAACTTAACGTTTCCGAGTCTCGTGTTGAAGTTGAAGTCATGGATCATCACTTGTTTCTTTCTCTGAGATATTAGTCGAAAGAGGTAACGTAAGCTTATCTATCTTTCCTCTTTTTCCACTCCCAAATTAGTTACATATCAACCATAATATATCTGTTTCTTCTCATGGATGAAAACACCACATACTCTGTGTTTTTTTATTATGATTTATAATATTATTATGGAAACTACTGTTCTTAACTAACTCCTTTTTTTCATAAATAATTTTCTCTGCATTTAAATCATTTATATGTGTGAGATCTCCATTAAAATAATATTTTATTTATAAATAATTATTATTTATAAAATAATTTGTATATTTGAGATCTTAAAAATATTCCATTACTAGAAATACTCTGAGATCTGGAAAATGAGAAGATCAAAATTAGGAGAATAGCTAAAGTTGAGGGAAAAAGTGAGATGAAAAGTTGACTTTATCTAATGTGACTCTATTTTTATTCATCTTACCAAAGTTTAATTTTACTTATAATTTAGTTTGATTCTGATCCGAGTGAACTCGTTCTAACCTGAACTTGATTTAACTTAACTTTTCATAACAAAATATTTAGACGTACAATAATTTTAAATTTTCAAAAAATTAAAAAAATTATTCGATTAATATCTAATCTAAACTTAATTAAATAGACTGAACCTAAAATAAAAATTATGATTTGAATTTAAAATAAATTTATTTAAATATACTAATAATAATATGAATTTGAATAATTATGAAATAGATTTGAGAATTTTTATTTTTTTTTAACCATGAGAAGGAATATTACAACATAAAAAGTTGACTTGAAAAACAAAATAGAGAGAATAAATTAATGAAATATAAAAAATGATGAGACTTGGAATAAATATGAAACAGTGTTAATTGAGAAAATAAAAGAAAGAGAAGAAATTATTTTTTTGAGATTATTTAATTTAAAATAAAATAAGTAAATTTTTTATTGTTATAGTTCTTTATTATATTATTAATATAATTTGCCTTTATTTATTAAAACTTTTATTATTATTAGGGTTAATTAATTTACTATTTTTAATAATTTGTATCGAAACATATTTTTATAACTATTTTTTGTCATTTTTAATTAGATAATTTTATCTTTTAATATATTAAATAAAATTTTATTTAATAAATAAGTAAGTGTATAGTTTCTCTACTAAAAATAATTATATAATATTTTTACTTAAAAATAATTATCATGAACTTTTTTAATTTATTCTTAGAAAGTTATTTATTTTTATCGTAATAAAAAATACTGTTCATCCGTCCCTATATTTCCATTAATAATATATAAGACTGATACTTTTTCTTACACTATCTTTACAAATATTTTTGTTCTTATTTATTTCATAAATATATAAATCCTGTTAAAAATAAAGTAATCGTAATATCTTTGGATTTTTAAATTTTAAAACTATTTTTATATATTAATAATATATGTTGCCATAAAAAAGTACAACTTTTAATTTTATCATATTAATTTTTAACTACTATAATAGACTATTTTTATATCTCTTCCATTTTAAAAATGATATTTAATAAAAATGCGGGAGGGAGAAACATTCATGATCTATATTTCATATTCCATTATCAGTTACGGACCACATGCGTATAAGATAAACACTTTTACATCGAATTTTTTTATAAAAAATCACATCCAATTATGATGTGAATAATGAATGGGTGAGTAAAATACAATCATACTCCTCAATATTCTATTTTCAAAAATTATACTTAAATTAACTGTTTTTAATGAAACTAAATTGTACTTATATTAATTGTTTCTAATGAATTTGTATGTGTAATGTAACAAACAGTGATAATGTAACGTTTTCAAAACAATTGAAGATTTGTGTAGAGTTTTAACACTACAAGAAAATCATGAAATAGAAACCAAATTTTAGAGACCAAAATAATTAGTTGTAATAGTAACTAAATTAAAGACCATTTTGGAAACTAAAACAAAAATTAGTTTCTAAATTAGTTTCTTTTATTTTCTATTAATGTTAAATAGTTTCTAAATTGGTCTCTAATTAGCAACCAAAGTTTTAGAGACTAAATTTAGAAACTAAATAATTGGTAGATAAAATCTTGGTTGCTAATTAGATACCAATTTAGAAACTATTTAACCATAATAGAAAATAATAGAAACTAATTTAGAAACCAATTTTTGTTTTAGTTTCTAAAATGGTCTCTAATTTAGTTACTATTGCAACTAATTATTTTGGTTTCTAAGAATTGGTTTCTATTTGATGATTTTCTTGTAGTGTAAAAGCACTCGCTGTTTGTTTAATTTGAGAAGAGCTCATAAAGTACAAGTCTAACTCAGCTCAATCTAACTGAGTATATGTAATGATAAAAAGACTTATTTATTTTAGAGTTAATTAAATTTCAAGTAACTTATTTAGATAACTTTCATTATATTATATTATATTTTTTTTATTTTATTAAATATTTTATAAAATTGTATTTTTCAGTTGAGTTCTTATCATTTAATTTTTTCATTAACAGGTGTATGATTATTATTATTTTGATCTGACATTTTATTTACTTATTTCCACATATTAAAAGTGTGAGATTTTGTAATTAACATAAATCATATTTTTGTTATGTATCACAAGTGATTTTTGTTGTTTTCATGAAAATGTGTTAAATAATGGGATATAGGGATTCAACTACATTTGAATAGGGATATAGGGATTCGATCACATTTTTTTTTTCCAACTTGTGTCTAATTCATTTCACTATTTAATATTTTAACATAAAGTCTTTTTTTCCACAATTCAAATTTAATATTGTATTCTTTTTATTTAAGAAAAATAAAACTAGAAAAACAACTCAACAATTAATTAAAAAATGAAAATAACTCAACAATAGAAATCTGAGCAAATTAAATGACTGAAAAGAAATGAGAAATATAAGCAATTTAAACAATTGAAAAGAAATAACTAGAAAGACAAAACAATGTTTTTGTCCTACTTTATGATCAATTTTCTCCCTCCGAAAAAATAGTATATGTCCACAGGTCATACAACATATGATCTGAACTGTTTTGATGTCATCAAACTTGGTTTCACCACACAATACATAAGTTAAGCAAAAACTAAACAAAACACACAAAAACAAAACATAGAAATTAAATACTGGGTTGCCTCCTATTAAATTCTTGTTTAACGTCATATAGTTTGATGCATGTTTCTCTTTATAGCTCATTTAACAAAACCACTGTGATGATCTTCAATTTCATCACCTAAATAAAGTTTGAACCTTTGACCATTGACTATCCATCTTTTGTATGACACTAGGTCCTCAAACTCCACTACTCGATAAGGTTAAACAAGTGTTATTTTAGGTGGTGGTCGTCCTTCCTCATCCATATTACTTTCTTCTTAAATTATCTCAATGTGACGGGTAGACATAGTTGAAGATTCTTTTCTAACTTCTCATTGCTTTTCTTTTCTTACTTTCATTTTTCCTAGTTATCTTCTCAATTTCTAAGTTTAATTATAATAGTTCTATAGAGACCTGTCTTCTTAATATTACAAGACAATACAAAGAAAAGGAAAAACAAAACAAGAAGCGTATAATTCAAATTAATTAACTAAATAAAAAATTCAGAGAAAAAAAAAGTTACGTAAAATAATTAAAACAAAAATACTAAGAATAAAATAAAACTAAAACTAAAGCTAAAACAAAAATAAAACTGAAACTTATAATAATAACTAACTAACTAAAAGCTAAAACAATATATATATATATATATATATAACTTACGATAAAATAAAAACTAAGAATGAAATAAAATAAAATAATAAAACTAAAAAAAAAACAGTAAGAAAAATATTCAAAAAAATTAAATAAAAGCAAAGTAAATAATTGTTGATTCAATTGGGAAAATTGACATCCTTCTTATTCTTTTGTATTTTGAAAAGATAATAATAAAATGACATGACAATATCAATCATCAATCAAGAACAAAATACTATATTTAAATATCACATCAATAAATAAGGGTTTGAAGAGATTACTCTCAATCTCAAAGGGTAGAATTAGTCACTCATGTTGACCATTACAAGTATGGATAGCAAGAGAAGAAGATCCAAGATGTTTTCCTTAACGGTTGCTTCCTATAAGGTTTTCTATCACCTTTTATTCTCCCATGCTTAGGGTTGGACCTCACACCTCATATTTAACCTAATTGGACTCGGACTAGGTGACATATTTATTCATAATATATGTGTATGCTTTATCTCTCCTTAAATTCCTGAAAATATAACAAAATTGGAAAAAAAAAAAATTTATTCATATTATAATAATAAAATATATAAAAAAAGTTTCAATTCATAAATTAACGGTTAAATTATAGTTATTTTATCAATAAATATTCATTAGTGCATGTATATTAATATGAAATATTACTGAAATATGACTCTTATGAAATTCTCGGATTTTGTTTATAGTTTTATCGCGAACTATGTTTTTTCGTATTTTGGATAAGATTTTCTTCCAATTATGTTTATAATAAAATATTGTAGAATTTATTCTCTAACTCTTCTACTCGAATTTCGTTTTTTGTTTTGATTTAAAGAAACAACTTCAACTTTTGTATATTCAACCACTCGGGGAGGTAAAAATTCCTTTAGACCATCTAGCATACAGTTTATTCTAAAAACACAAAATTAACATATATAATTTTTAAGACCAAAATAAAATTAGATGAATTTCAATTAAAACAATAAACTTATTCATAATTATAATTCAATAATCTATCATTAAATCTTTGAAGTGTCAATAAATTTATGCTCGGCAATGCATACAATAACTTAATTTCTAGAACCCTCTATAGTTAAAATTTTGTAGGAATTACCAACATTTGTTCTTTTTCTATTTGCAAATTTTATCTAAAAGTGCTATAATCTAAAAAAGCTGGTATAAATTTAAATGAATATTAATAAAATTAAACTTACAAAATATATATAATAATAATTTTATATATAAGCATATTTTAGTTCAAGCTTTGGTTAAATACGTTTGGTGTCATTTAAGCACATGTTTGAATATAATTTTTTTTAGGGAGGATAATAATTTTTTAAAACAAAATTATTTAAAAATAAGTATATTTGACAAAATTATCTAAGTGATGAAAAGGACATTTAAAAAATCATATCACACATAAAATTTCAAAACTAATCATTAAAGTTATTAGATTTATTTTTATTTCTATTGTCCAATAATTGATTATTTAAGATATAAAACATTAAATCTAATTAATAAATATAACATTATAACCTTTTTCTGTAATTTTATTATAAAAGTGACGTAGTGGAATATGTAATGCAACAAATGATCTAAAAATCTTTTGTTATCTAATACATTTAAATATAATTATAAAACTCACTATAGAGTATTCATCTTCTCTTGTTCAGGTAAAAGAAAGTTGCATTTGGTGGAATAGATTGATGGAGTGCCTGTTGGGTTTTGCATCTTCTATTTCAAGAGATTTAGTGTGTGGAATATTAAATCAATTACGTTATCCTTGTTGCTATAACAATTTCGTTAAAAAACTTGAAGAAGAAGAAGAGGGCGATTTGATTGTAACGAGAGATAGTGTCCAAAAATTTGTTACAAATTCCAAAAGACAAACGAAAAAGACTAGTGAAGTTATTGACAAGTGGCTGCAAGATGCTATCAATGACGTAGACAATGTGAATAAGTTGTTGAAAGAGGCAAGAACAAAAAATATATGCTGCTTTGGGCACTGTCCAAATTGGACTTGGCGATACCGGGTAGGAAAAAAGTTAGCAAATAAAATTGTGTACCTTGAAAAGTTCATCGAAGAGGGTAGAAAATATGTGCCATTTGAGCGCATTGCTACCCTTCCTTCAGGCACCCTTGATATTCTCTCAGAAAAATGCATGAATTTCGAGAGTAGACAATCTGCATATGAGCAACTACTGGAAGCAGTGAAAAATAATGATGCTTCCATGATTGGATTGTACGGGATGGGGGGTTGTGGTAAAACCACATTGGCAATGGAGGTTAGGAAGTTAGTAGAAGCGGAGCATCTTTTTGACAAAGTTCTTTTTGTGTCTATTTCAAGTACAGTGGAAGTTCGAAGGATCCAAGAAAAAATTGCAAGTTCACTGCAGTATGCATTTCCAGAAACTGAAGTAATGGAGAGAGCCCAACGATTGTGCTTGAGATTAACCCAGGAGAAAAAAATTCTTGTGATTCTAGATGATGTGTGGGAGAAGGTTGACTTTGGTGGCATTGGGATTCCATCTTCTGAACACCATAAAGGTTGCAAGATTCTCATTACCACTAGATCAGAAGAAGTTTGTACTTCAATGGACTGTCAAAGAAAGATTTACCTCCCAACTTTAACGGATGAAGAAGCATGGACTCTTTTCCAAAATAAAGCACTTATATTTGAAGACACCCCTGATGCCCTAAAGCATATGGGAAGATTAATTTCCAATGAATGTAAAGGATTGCCAGTTGCCATTGCAGCTGTTGCTAGTAGTTTGAAGGGAAAATCCGAGACGGTATGGAGTGTTGCATTGAATAAATTGAGAAGTTCTAAGCCCATAAATATTGAAAGAGGTTTGAATGATCCCTACAAGTGCTTGCAATTGAGCTATGATAATTTGGATACTAAAGAAGCTAAATCACTTTTTCTGTTGTGTTCTGTGTTCCCTGAAGATTTTGAAATTCCAATTGAACTATTAATAAAATGCGCAATAGGGTTAGGTGTAGTTGGGGAAACACACTCATATGAGGAGGCAAGGAGTGAGGTGATGGCAACCAAAATTAAGCTCGTTAGTTCTTGTTTACTGTTGGATGAAAAGGAGGAATGTGTCAAAATGCATGACATAGTTCGCGATGTGGCCCACTTGATAGCAAAGAATGAGAATAACATCATTAAGTGTGAAGAGGAAAAAGATGTGACTATTGAACAAAATTCGGTAAGATATCTATGCTGTTTGAAATTTCCAAATGATTTGGATTGTTCCAATCTTGAGTTTTTACTCTTACATACAAAAGTGAAAGAATTGGATGGAATTTTCAAAAGAATGGGAATGCTCAAAGTTTTAATTCTTGACAATGATGAGGACGCAAAAACACCATTGCCGAAATCATCTTTTAGAACACTAACAAATCTCCGATATCTATTTATTTCAAATTATGAATTGACCGACCTCACATTTGTAAGCGATATGAAGAAGCTTCAAAGTCTTTCATTAGTTGAATGTTCATTGCCTTTATTTGAAACTGATGTTGTAATTACACAAGCAATAACCTTAAAATTGTTAGAGTTGATCCGATGTGACGTTAAAGGAAAGATGTTTGAAGTGATCAAAAGAACTCCTCTACTGGAAGAGTTGTACATTATCGATACGGAAGGAGAATGGGATGCTAACAGTGAAGACTTTATTGAATTCTTTAACACATTTAGTGTCCCGCAAACACTGCAAAGGTACAAAGTTGTGTTAGGATCCGATGATTTTGATGATTATAATGATTATGAATTTTTCTCTAATCCCAGAACTTTATTACTTAACCATTTTGACATAGCAAATGAGGTAATTAAGGGTTTGGCAAAAAAAGCAACAAGCCTATTTGTAGCTAATATTCTGGAAGGCGCAAAAAATGTGATCCCAGATATATTTCAAATTGAAGAAGGAGGGTTGGATGAGTTGATTAAGTTTGAGATACGGGATTCTGAAGAGATAAAATGCTTGATTGACACTAGTAATCATTATAGTGAGGTGGTAACTCCCTTCTCCAAGTTGCATTCATTGAGAATCGATGGCATGGAAAATCTAAAAGTTTTATGGCATTGTTTTCAACCTGTCAATGGGCCTTTTGAGAACTTAGAGAAGTTGTATTTAAGTGATTGTCCACGGTTGACATCTCTCTTCACGTATGTCGTTGCTCGAAGTTTGGTACAATTGAAAATATTAAAAATATCAAGATGTGATGAACTGCAGCATATATTAGCAGATGATGACAAAACAGAGAAAAGTCAAGGTGAATTCACCACTGGGAATCCTGTACATATCTTCCAAAATCTTCAAAAAGTAAAGATATGTAGATGTAGAGAATTAAAACATATATTCTCGACCAGCATTGTAAGAAACTTAACTCAACTCAAAGTGCTCAAGATAGAAGGATGCAACATGCTAGATCAAATATTTGGGGATATTCTACCATTAGCACACCATGATAAAAAAGAAGAACCTGGTGAAATCATTGAGGAAGGTAAGCACTTTTGTTTTTGAATTTCTAAATATGCTTAAGCTTTTATCAGTAAGTCTACATTTTATTACTTAGTTGAAGTTATTTACAAGTTCATTACATGAAAATTGTGAATTTGTTACTATATATGAAAAATTTAAGCATATTAATTGTACATTGTTTCATCAGGATCTCTATTTTCCATTCATAAGGTTCAAGCTCAAGACATTGTAATCTAGTTTTACTTAAACCAAATACTTGTTAATACTCTACCAACAAAATTTGTCTCAATCAAAATTAAAGACAATTATATTTTCATTTTAATTTTTTTTTGAATAATTTAGAATTATTTAAAGAAAATTGTTTTGTATGATTCTTTTCATCATTATTAACATATCATTTTATGCTTAGGATTGTGGCTTTAGTTCCTAGAAACCAATGTTTTAAAAATAAAAAATGTAACTTGCACTCATAGAATATATTTAATAAACTCTAATATGTTGAACGATATTTTTCAAATTTACAATTGGTTTTCAGGAACTCTATCAAGCCTTACAAGCATTACAATATACTATTGTCCGAAGTTAGGCTCAATTCTTCCATCATCACTGGCTAAGACCTTGACTTCTTTGAAAGTATTGTTCATAAAAGACTGTCATAGTTTGAAGCATATAGTAACTCATGAAAGGGTCAATCACAATCAAAAGAAAAATATTGTCCAGGATGACCATGACTTTCAGAGTGATTTTTCAATCTTCTAGAGTTTGAAAGAGCTACATATTCATAGATGTGACTTATTGCAATACATATTCCCTGTCTCTTGTCACCAACAACAAACTAATACTCATATTGAGCTTCCTGCGTTAGAAGTACTCTAGACTTGACCGTACCCTGGGAAGCACCATTCTAGACAGTTATCCTGTAAGATTATTTCAAGTAGATTATTTATGGAAAATTATTTTCTTTTCAACTTTAACTCATTAGGCTAAAGAAAAAGGAAATTATTTTCATAAAGAAACAAATGGATCTAAGCAAATTGGTGGTATTTCTTAAAATTTTAATTTACACGAATGATATGTTAGAAATGGAATGCATTAATAATTATACTTAATTAAGATATTATTTAGTTTGGTTTAAGAAGTAACTTGGTGTATATATTGCAGATATCGAACTCAGATCGTATTCTCCAAGTTGAAAGTGTTCAATATCTTTCAAAACAACCACAGGGTTTGACCTTTCTTACTATGCATAATATAAGAGAGATTGAACTGAAAGGCTTTGATAAGGCAAAGTACATTTTTAAATGGTCCATTGCTTCATCATTGATGTTGGAATCTTTAAGAATTGAGGAATGCCATGGACTTGAGCACATTATAGACACTAAGGATGAATATGAGAAAGAGAATTTGAATGCTATCTTCCAAAGCTTAAGAAATTTCTCAGTGCGTGATTGTGGCCAATTGAAATATATTTTTGGCCAATATCCCGTAGCTAATAAGGATTGTGAGGAGATTCATATTCATTTCTCAGCATTGGAAATACTCTCTTTTTATGATCTACCAAATTTTGTTAGCATTTGTGCTACAAACTCTCTCACTATGACATACCCATCTTTGAAGGAGTTTATGTGTTACCGATGCTCATATCCTTTTTATGATCCTGTTAGTTGTTTGATGGTTCCTACGAATTCAAGAGAGCCTATTAGCGTAAGTAGGAAGGTAGTCTTGTCTTTATTTTTATAATTATTAGTTATTTGTTCCTTTTTGTTTTCTATTTGGATTTTTTTGTTTACATTTCTTATTAATGTCCTGCAGAATCTAAAGTCGATTCAGAACCATTTCCTCAGTTTGCAATATCTATCCATAAGGAATTGTGAAGTAGAAGATATTTTTTGTCTTAATGGACCTAGAATGATTGGGCAACCAGTGAGTTTAAAGTTAAAGGATTTGTTTTTGGAAAATCTACCTCAAATGACTTATATTTGGGTGGCTTCCATGATTTCAGTTAATCTCCAACATCTTACCACATTAATAATAATGAGATGTGCAAAATTGAAAGTAATCTTTCCTCCCTCTGTTTTAAGAAGCTTACAAAAGTTGAAAAGCCTAATTATAAAAGAATGCATGGAATTGAAGCAGATTTTTGGATGTGAACAAGAAACTTCAAAGAATTCTTTTACCTTCCCAAATCTTGAAAGATTAGAAATCATTGGATGTGAAAAATTGCAAGTTGTCTTTCCAAAGTTTGTTTTAAGATGCTTACCAGAGTTGAATCATCTGAATATAAGAGAATGCAAAGAATTAAGACAAATCATTGAAGAAGATGTGAAAGATAAAAAATTGTCTAATCTTGTTTCTCCTCAGCCATGCTTCCCAAAACTAGAAGCATTGTATGTTGAACATTGTGACAGACTGAAAAGATTTATATCTGGATCTGCATCTAATGACCTTCCCAATCTTCATGTTTTGATCATAAATGGAGCTTCTGAACTAGAAGAGTTTGTTGCATGTGTACAAGAAAAAGGTGATCATATAGGAAAGAGTAAAGTTGAGCTTCCAAGACTGAAACTCTTAATATTTATGCATCTTTCAAAATTTTGTCAAGAGACCGAATTGCCAAATTTAAAGAACTGTGTTGTCTACGAATGTCCAAAACTCTCTTTGACTCCAACAACTACTCTTACAAAGCTTGCTAAAAATCTTCTTTATGAAGGTAAATACTATATAGAATCTTCAAATACAAATTGTTATTGGAAGGTTGTCAAACTCTGGAACTAATCTTAAGCTCAATTTATATATGATTTAGTTATCTATATAATTTAATTGATCTTATTTAGCACTAGTGTACTATGAAAATTTACTTTTTTTAAAATAAAACACATTAAATTACTTTTTGCTGCAAGTTTTTTAATTTTAGTTATGAAGAACAGTTATAAAGAAAACGATCCTTAAGACAGAGTCACCATTTTATTTGGATGGGTGATAAAAAAAATCCTATCATAAAACTTTCTAAATCATTTTTTATTTTTGATCGTAGTGATATAATGATCCATCATGGAAACTTGATGTTGTATTTCCTTTTTGTTATGTGTTTCATTGTCACATGAATTCCCTAATATGAATTTTTTTTACAGATTTCGAAGACACTGAAGTTTCTGTGGGGGACATACGTGAGTTCATTTCATCACAGGTCAGAACCAACCAATCTATGAATGTAATGCAATTGAAAGAAAGTTTAATAAAACAAATTGTTTCATTATTAGAAGAATTTTTTCAATTTTAACTCACATGGTAGAATAAAAAAATAAGACTTAGAATCTTAAATAACATGCCAAGTCAGAAAAGTAAAACAATATTTTAAATATATATTTCTGCAAACCATCAAATAAAATATTAATGAAAAATTGAATTTTGTAAGATCTTTATATTAAAATAAAAATTACGAAAAGATCTTAAAAAGATAAGTGATACAATGAAGTCTAAAAAAGTAAATTAAAACTTCCTAAAATAATGTTCTAAAGTTTGAGAATAGTATATGAGCCATTCTTCTTTGCATCTTGTCTCCATTTGTTATTGTTATGGAAATGCCCCAAAGTAAATATTGCCATGACTCAATCAATTAATTAAAAAAGAAAAACCTCTTCATTTATAACTTGGTTATATTAGTTAAAAATGTTAACTTGTTGAGCTTTTGAATTTGTATATTTTGGCGTTGTTCAGATTGATGAACAATCAATGAAGGAATTTATTGAGGAAGAACCTGGTTCAGAGCATAACCAAAACGAAGCACACTCACCGGTTAGTATTCAATAAGCTCTTCTAAATATTAGAGAAAGTGAATGACTTATAGCACTTACTTTAGCAAATTGCATAATATTGAGTGGTATCGAAGAAGATTGTGGTCCTTTCAAACTTTAGATTCTCTCAATCATATTTTTTCAATTTGTGATACACAGGAGATTGGGGACGTAGGAAATGAAAGCATTGAAGAGGGGCCTGCAGTAGAGGGTGATAAGACAAAACCTTTGTTAACTGGTGTTGAAGACATTAGCAATGGAGGTGGTGTTGCAACTCACGTTCAGTCTGGTGGTGTGGACATACTTGCAAAACATTCCAAGGTTGTTGAACAAGATGATAAAATGAATGAAGGCATGGCAGGAATCACGCCAAGCCAAGAAATCCAGTTAGAAGAAGGGTTGAATCTGTTGGATAAACAAGAGGAAATACATATTGTTTCTAACAACAACAACATTGACATTTCTCCAGGTTTTTTATTTCTTACTTTCTCGTTTTCATCCTATATTTTCATATCACCCTCTCAAACTTTTTACAGCTTCTGCAGATATTCATACAAGATTGGGAGCATATAAACATTTTGTTGATTTGGATGATGCACAAATTGCTCTTCTTGTGGAGGCAATAACAACATATCCTCATCTTTGGAATGCTTGCGAGAAGTTCAGTGAGCGCTTTCAAGCTTGGAGGTTGAAAATTTTGGCAGATATGTTGTTGTTCCTGCAGAAGGGAAGTGGCGATAATGTTATTCCTCAAAGAGAAAAAGATTTCCATAAACTATGTGAAAAAGCTATTGAGATAGGATTTGAGAGTTCATGGGTAGATGAAATGCGTCAACGTGTTGTGGTGAGGGATCCTAAGCTGAGAGAGGAAATTGCACAGAGACAAATGGATGAGAATCCTAAGAGGTATGTTCATTTAACTTCTTGACAATGTAATGTAAAGAATGAATGAAATTAAGAGTCATAAATGACTTTGTTCATGCCCGGATAAAATGTATTAGTTTTTTTGTGAATTGGAAGTTATATCTCTATGTTGTGGCTGTGTGGATTTCCTGTTTCTATTTATATATACATTGTGGTTGTATCTACAATTCTTATAAGATTGATACCATATGTTTCTTAGTTTTCTGTTCTTTGGGATGCATAAAGCAAAAAATTTAAGTTTGTTACACAGGTCTAGTAGTGTGGAGATGGTACTAGATTCTCAGGCTGTTGAACATGGTGATGGGCCTAATGAAAACTGCAAAAGAACTTCTCCAAGTGTGAAGACCCAGAATGTTAACAATAACTTCGAAGAAGGTTCTAACTTGGTTGACAAAGAAGGTGAAATAGTTGTTGTTTCTAATGATCGCATTGTGACTGCGAGAAATGAAGAACCAAAGAAGGAATTTGTTGCAAAAGTTTCCACTTCAAAAATACCAAGAACAACAACATCATTAACAAACTCGCAACCAGTTGAAAGGCCAAGTCCAAGTTACTCGAATATACCTCTACGTGAAACACACTCAAATGTGAGTCTAAAAATATTTTTCGAGAATTGGATGAAATAATAGTATTTTACACTTATTCATTACTTTGTTTAGGCATTGGTGGACAAACAACGAATTAGTGAACTGTGTTTGATGAATCAACAAAAGCCACTAGGAGAAATTGTAAGTAGCCCCGAAATTACTCAAGTAAATGGCAAACAGAATAAAACTGAGGCATTCTATTGGCACACATGTTGTCATTTTCAAAATAAAAATGCATACATATGTAAGTTTATTTTATGCAATATATTTGGTCAGCATAAAAATGATGTTGCCATTCTGATTTACCATTTGCCGTAGGAGTGGAATTAAGAAACAAAAAGTATTGAATTTCAAGTTGGAATTTAAATTTAATGAGTTTGTTACCATCACTCTCACAAATATGCTTTGATATAAAATGGTTTAAGGAACTCAATGCTTTAAAATTGTTGTGACTGCTAACGTCTTTTTTGTTATATTTTCTTCTTATTCCTCCAAGACTGAAATTTGGAGCAATCAAACTGAGACAGACACGGCTAAAGAAAGTGAAGGTCATCCTAAAATTATTCAAGACTTTGGGGCCAATGATATAATGAGTTTATTTGCACCAATTGTTGTGGGGAAAGAGGGTGAAGATAATTTAGTTGGAAATACCCTTGTTGAGTTAGAAAAGTATCTAAAGATGTCTCTGAAGGACATAGTTAGCTCTGAGACTAACAACATTCGTCTTTTGTCTGCTCTTAATTTCCTGTCCAACCTTCCTTTCAAAGATGTAACTCTATCAGATGGACTCAAAGATATTATAGGCACTATGCAGCAAGAGTTCCCAAGCATTGTATGCTCCTTTAAGCGAGGCTTTGCTACCATTGAGAAGTTGGCAAAACTTGAAGCTCGTGGAAATGAGGTGACCATTTCTCTTGGTTCCAAAATTTCTGAGGCAAAGAATTTTTATGATGAAGCTCAACTGAAGGAAGTTGTTTTAAAGGAAGAAATAAAAGTTTGTGAGGATGCCTTATCATCTCTGGAGGAGGAAAAAAATAAATGCATTGCGGAAACTATTGGGTACAAAATGGAGCTTGAAAATGTGAGGAAAGACAATTCTCAAATGGTGGAAGATCAAAGAAAAATTGAACAAAAGTTGTTTGAGGTGACTTATAAATGGTCAATTCTATGTAGTCAATATGAGTACAATCGCATGACTGCCAGAAATCCCTCATAAGAATTTTCATTGTTCACTGTTATTAAGGATCAAACTCTTCATCACTCAAAAGGAAGACTTGCAACTACACTGTTTTGTTCCGTCTTTTGTTTCTTGATGGTTGTATGCTTCAATATTTTCACAATATCAAATAGTTTCAATTTACTTTCTAAATGTTGATTGTTATATTATTGTATGTTTGGTATCTTATTTATTGTTGTGTAAGAAGTCTGGGTGAGACAAAGACAATGTTATGAAAAATAAAATAAAAAACTATTTGTTCTTTTATGTAACATATAATGATCACATGTTTTTCTTAAAAATTACAGAAACCCATTTTTGTTGCCCTTCCTTGAATGACTGTCCATTGTCATTTTGTAATACCTTATTTTTCTTTTTTTGCATGCTTTACTATATATTTCATTTGGTTCTAATTTCTCAATCAGTTTACTCCTATCTGTCAATTTAAAAGGAATCATCCATTTCCATTTCTATTTTTATTTATTCTTTTATGAAATTGAATACTAAATTCAATTTTCCTCGAAAGCAATAGTTTACTTTTTTAAAATACGTTTTAAATAATATGTTTTAAGAAAATATAAAAATTTTAAAAGGTCATTTTCCACTTCTAGTTTTTACATTAAATTTCAGGATGAATTTAAATCGGGTTGAAACATTCATACTAAATAAAAGTAAAAATTATTTAAAAAATTACAATAATATTCTCAACTTTAATTAGGCTGGTACAACTCGAAGGTTAAATAAGTTTTGTTTTTTTTCTGTTGGTTGTGTATTGTTTAATAAATAAAATAAATTATTGTTATGTGAGAATGATGTTTCCCCGTTTAAAGTTTTGTAAATACCGTGTGCAATGCACTGCTGCTGATTAACAAAAAACTGCAGAGAGCAATAATAAAAGATAAGAATAATTATTATATAAAAAGAGCAGAAAGAGTTTTAAAAGATATAAAAGTGCAAGTGGATGCATCTTCCTGAATCATGATAATAATAATAATATTAATCGATAGAAAAGAGAAGACCAATGATATCAGTGGGAAGAAGACTAATAGTCACTCTTCACATCTCTCGCAGGATTCTCTCTTTTACTCTGTTCTTCATTCAACCAATGGATTCCTTTCATCTCTCTGCAGGTTTCAATCACTCTGAACTTAACTTCTGCTTTCATTTCAATTTCTAATCGATTCCTTTTCAATTAAAGCTGTAGATCATGTGTTTGTGTTTATGTTTCTGCAGTAACTTAACCTTTCACCGTCTCTTGTGCTGGAATAACTGTGCGTTCATTCTTAATCTCTGTGGAGGTATGAATCACTGTGAAGTTAACTTAATTCTAATCGATTCCTTTTCAATTGAAGTTGTAGATCATGTGTTTGTGTTTATGCTTGTGCAGTAACTTAACGTTTCAGCTTCTCTTGTACTCTCTCCTCGATTCAAGCAATGGAGTACTTTCATCTCTGTGGAGGTATGAATCAGTGTGAAGTTAACTTTTGCTTTGTTTTCAAATTCTAATAGATTCGTTTTCAATTGAAGCTGCAGATCACGTGTTTGTGTTTATGTCTGTGCAGTAACTTAACGTTTGAGTGTCTCTTGTACTGAAGTCATGGATCACCACTTCTTTCTCTCATCTCTCTCTACATATTAGTTAAAGCAGGTAACGTAAAAACCTTTCCTCTTTTTCCACTTCCAAATTAATCTCTTCTTATGGATCAAAACACAATATACTCTGTTTTTTTATGTGAGATCTGAGAAAATAATTTGGATTAGAAATACTACGAGATCTGTGAAAACTGGGAATATAAACAACTAGAGAGGTTGATTTGGAGAAACAAAATAGACAGAGAAAATTTATAATTTGTATTATAAATTAGATTTAAGAATTTGATTTTATTTTTTTGCTCTTGTTGATAAGAAGGAATGTTGCAGCCTAAAAAGTTGACTTGAGAAACAAAATAGAGGGAGAATAAATTAATGAAATAAAAAAAAGATGAGACTCAGAATAAATATAAAACAGTGTTAATTGAGAAAATAAAAAGAAAAGTAATTATATTTTTTTGAGATTATTTAATTTAAATAAAATAATTAAATTTTTTATTGTTATTATTCTTTATTATATCATTAATATTATTTTTTTGTCATTATTTATTTATTATCACTTTTTATTATTAGGGTTGATTAATTTACTATTTTTAATAATTTGTATCAGAACATATTTTTTATAACTCTTTTTTTGTCATTTTTTAATTAGATAATTTTATCTTTTAATAAATTAAATAAAATTTTATTTAGTAAATAATAAGTACATAGTTTCTCTACTAAAAATAATTATATGATACTTTTGCTTAAAACTAATTATCATATATATTTTAAATTATTTTTAGAAAGTTATTTCTTTTTTTCACTGAAAAGAAGGAATGTTGCGGCCTAAAAACTTGTATTGAGAAAAAAATAGAGGTGAATAAATTAATGAAATAAAAAAAAGATGAGACCTGGAATAAATATAAACCAGTGTTAATTGAGAAAATAAAAAGAGAAGAGATTGTTTTTTTAGATTATTTAGTTTATTAAATTTATACATCCAATCATGAATAATGAATGAGTGAGTAAAATACAATCATACTCCTTAATATTCTAAAAAATTATACTTATATTAACTGTTTTTAATAAAACTGAATTATACCTATATTAACTGTTTTTAATGAAATTGCATGTGTGATGTAACAAACAGTGATAATGTAACGTTTTCAAAACATTAGAAGTTTGTGTAGAATTTTAAAAGCACTCGAGTCTTGGTTTAAATTGAGAAGAGCTCATAAAGTACCAAGTCTAACTCATCTCAATGTAATTGAGTATATGCAATTAGCTAAAAAAATTCATTTATTTTAGACTTAATTAAATTTCAAGTAACCTTTTAGATACTTTTATTTTATTTTATTTTATTGAATATTTACAATTTTTTAGGAATTACCAACATTTGTTATTAACACATAAACCTTTAAAAGTAATCATTAAAGTTATTAGATTTATTTTTATTTCTATTGTGTGTACAATAATTGATTATATAAGGTATAAAACATGAAATCTAATTACTAAACATAACATCATAACCTTTACTATAAAAGTGATGTACTGGATAATGCAACAAATATCTTAAAATCTTTTGTTATCTAATACATTTAACACTATAAAATCATCAAATTGCAACTAATTTTAAAGACAAAAATAATTAGTTACTATTATATTATATTAGAGATTATTTTAGAAACTAAGAAAATTATTAGTATCTAAAGTAGTTTTTGTTATTAATAAAAATTTATAAAGTAGTTTTTAAATTTGTATCTAATCATTATCTACTAAAGTTTTAACTATTAATATTTTAGATTTTAAATTAGTTTCTAAAAGACTAATTCAGACCAATTAAAACTCTAAAATATTAGTAGCTAAAATCTTGGTAGCTAATTTAGATATCAATTTAAAAACTATTTTATAATTTTTTATTAATAATAAAAAGCACTTTATATACAAAAAGAAAATTAGTCTCTAAAATAGTATATAATTTAGTTAATATAGTGACTAATTATTTTTTGTCTTTAAATTTGATTACTATTTCATGAATTTTCTTGTAATGTAAATATAGTTATAAAACTCACTACAGAGTATTCAACTTCTCTTGTTTAGGTAAAAGAAAATTGCATTTGGTGGAACAAATTGATGGAGTGCCTCTTGGGTTTTGCATCTTCTGTTTCAAGAGATTTAGTGTGTGGAGCATTAAATCAATTACGTTATCCTTGTTGCTTTAACAATTTTCTAAAAAAGCTTGAAGAAGAAGAGGGCGATTTGATTGTAACGAGAGATAGTGTTCAAAAATTTGTTACAAATGCCAAGAAACAAACAAGAAAGACGAGTGAAGTTGTTGACAAATGGCTGCAAGATGCTATCAATGACGTAGACAATGTGAATCAGTTGTTGAAAGAGGCAAAAGCGAAAAGAATTTGCTGCTTTGGGCACTGTCCAAATTGGATTTGGCAATACCGTGTAGGAAAAAAGTTAGCAAATAAAAATGTGTACCTTGAAAAGTTCATCGCAGAGGGTAGAAAATATGTGCCATTTGACCGCATTGCTACACTTCCTTCAGGCACCCTTGATATTCTCTCAGAAAAATGCATGAATTTTGAGAGTAGACAATCTGCATATGAGAAACTACTAGAAGCAGTGAAAAATAATGATGTTGACATGATTGGATTGTATGGGATGGGGGGTTGTGGTAAAACCACCTTAGCAATGGAGGTTATGAAGTTAGTAGAAGCAGAACATTTTTTTGAAAAAGTTCTTTTTGTGCCTATTTCTAGTACAGTGGAAGTTCGAAGGATCCAAGAAAAAATTGCAAGTTCATTGCAGTATACATTTCCAGAAACTGAAGTAATGGAGAGGGCCCAACGATTGTGCTTGAGATTAAACCAAGAGAAAAAAATTCTTGTGATTCTAGATGATGTGTGGGAGAAGCTTGACTTTGGTGGCATTGGGATTCCCTCCTCTGAACATCATAAAGGCTGCAAGATTCTCATTACCACTAGATCAGAAGAAGTTTGTACTTCAATGGATTGTCAAAGAAAGATTTATTTGCCAATTTTAACGGATGAAGAAGCGTGGACTCTTTTCCAAAATAAAGCACTTATATTTGAAGACACCCCTGATACCTTAAAGAATCTGGGAAGATTAATTTCCAATGAATGTAAAGGATTGCCTGTTGCAATTGCAGCTGTAGCTAGTAGTTTGAAGGGAAAAGCGGAGACGATATGGAGTGTTGCATTGAATAAGTTGAGAAGTTCTAAGCCAATAAATATAGAAAGAGGTTTGATTGATCCCTACAAGTGCTTGCAGCTGAGCTATGATAATTTGGATAATAAAGAAGCTAAATCACTTTTCCTATTGTGTTCTGTGTTCCCTGAAGATTATGAAATTCCATTGGAAATTTTAACAAGATATGCTATAGGATTAGGTGTAGTTGGAGAAGCACACTCTTATGAGGAGGCAAGGAGTGAAGTGGTTGCAGCCAAAATTAAGCTCGTTAGTTCTTGTTTATTGTTGGATGAAAAGGATGAATATGTCAAAATGCATGACATAGTTCGCGATGTGGCCCACTTGATAGCAAAGAATGAGAATAAGATAATCAAGTGCGAAGAGGAAAAAGATGTGACTATTGAACAAAATTCAGTAAGATATCTATGGTGTGTGAAATTTCCAAATGATTTGGATTGTTCCAATCTTGAGTTTTTACTCTTAAAGACAAAATTGGAAGAATTGAATGGAATTTTCAAAAGAATGAGAATGCTCAAAGTTTTGATTCTAGTCAATGATAAAGATGGAATAACACCATTGTCAACAATGTCTTTAAAAACATTAACAAATCTTCGTTATCTAGATATTTCTTATTATGAATTGAGTGACTTCTCATTTGTAAGCAATATGAAGAAACTTCAAAGTCTTTCGTTGAATGGTTGTTCATTGTCTTCATTTGATGTTGCAATTACACAAGTAACAACCTTAAAATTGTTACACGTGTACAAATGTGAAATGAAAGGGAAAAATTTTGAAGTGATCAAAAGAACCCCACTACTGGAAGAGTTGTACATTGTCGATATCGAAGGAAAATGGACTGCTAACAGTGAAGACTATATTGAATTCTTTAACACATTTGGTGTCCCCCTAACACTGCAAAGGTATTCAATTGTATTAGGATCCGATAACTTTTATGATTATAGTTATTTTCAATATCGTCCCAGAACTCTATTGCTTAACCATTTTCAGATATCAAATGAGGTAATTAAGGGTTTGGCAAAAAAAGCAACAAATCTATTTGTAGCAAATATTCAGGTCGGCGCAAAAAATATCATCCCTGATATATTTCAAATTGAAGGAGGAGGTTTGGATGAGTTGAGTGAGTTTGAGATACGTAATTCTGAAGAGATAGAGTGTTTGATTGACACTAGTAACCAATCGAGTACGGTGGTAACTCACTTCTCCAAGTTGTATAATCTCAGAGTGGAAAAAATGAAAAATTTAAGAGCTTTATGGTATTGTTTTCAACCTATCAATGGGCCTTTTGAGAACTTAGAGAAGCTGAATTTAAGTGATTGTCCACAGTTGACATCTATCTTCACGTATATCGTTGCTCGAAGTTTGGTACAATTGAAAATATTAAAAATATCAAGATGTGATGAACTGAAGCATATATTAGCTGATGATGACAAAACAGAAAAAAGTCAAGGTGAATTCACCACTGAGCATCCTGTACAAATCTTCCAAAATCTTCAGGAAGTAAAGGTAAATAGTTGTAGAAAATTAAAACATATATTCTCGGCCAACATTGTAAGAGGCTTAACTCAATTGAAAATGCTCAAGATACAAGAATGTGACATGCTAGATCAAATAATTGGGAATATTGTTCCATCTGTAGACCAAAATAAAAAAGAAGAACTTGATGAAATCATTGAGGAAGGTAAGCATCCACATTTGTATAGCACTTCAATTCCATCAACAACAATTGTGAACAATAGCCCAGGTACATTTTTCTTTTTGCATTTCTAAATATGTTTAAGCATGTATTAGTAAGTCTACATGTTATTGCTTAGTTGAAGTTATTACAAGATACACGTAAACTGTTAATATCTTATTTAAATGAAAAATTTAAGCCTATATTAATTGTCCACTGTTTCATCCATATAATTATTTTCCATTTGTAAAGTTCAAACTACATTACTAATCTAGTTTTACATGAACCAACTACTTGTTCATACACTACCAGTGAAATTTGTCTCAATCAAAATTAAAGACAGTTTTCATTTTAAATTTATGTATAATTTACAATTATTTAAAGAAAATTGTTTTGTATGATTCTTTTCATATTATTAACCAATCATTTTATGCTTAGGATAGTGTTTTTAGTCCCTTGAAACCAATCTTTTTTAAATCAGTATCTTGCACACATAGCATATGTATATAACCAACTCTAATATGGTGAGCGATATTTTTCTTATTTATAAATACTTTACAGGATCTCTATCCAGCCTTGCAAGCCTTAGGATAAATGATTGTCCGAAGTTAGGTTCAATTTTTACAGCATCTACAGCTAAGACGTTGACTTCTTTGGAAGAATTGATCATAAAAAAGTGCAATAGTTTGAA
Source organism: Phaseolus vulgaris (assembly GCF_000499845.2). Classification (NCBI taxonomy): domain Eukaryota; kingdom Viridiplantae; phylum Streptophyta; class Magnoliopsida; order Fabales; family Fabaceae; genus Phaseolus; species Phaseolus vulgaris. The sequence continues at coordinate 373,309 of NC_023757.2, forward strand.
GCATATCATAACTCATGAAAGGGTCAATCAAAATCAGAAGGAAAAAAATTTCGAGGATGACCATGACTTTCATATTGATATTTCAATCTTCCAAAGTTTGAAAAAGCTACGTATTTGTGGATGTGACTTATTGCAACGTATATTCCCTATCTCTTTTGTTGGAGGTATGATGAAAGAGGTAGTTGATTTGAAAGATTTTTCAAGACAAAATAATTTCAAAGAGAATTCTTGTCACCAACAACAAAATAATACTCAGATTGAGCTTCCTACTTTAGAAGTACTCGAACTTGATCATACCCTGGGTAGCACCGTTCTAGACAATTATCTTATAAGATGTCCATCTGTAGGAGAACTATCATTAGCTATTGGGAGACGTGTTGAGTTTTTTACTATAAATTGTTCAGCAAATGGTTCGAAAGCTAGACACGAAGATTATATTGCGATCAAGGTATGCTTATCAATCTCTTACTTTGTGTATTTACAAAAATTACTCTAAACATTTGAATTGCAGGATCATGCTTGTGCTAAAAATGGTTAATGGTTTTACCTGAATTCATCCCAGAGTTGCAATATGATTTTTAATATTTATGTATTGGATAAATTATTGGGAGTAGATTATGTGTGGGAAATTATTTTCTTTTCAACTTTAAGTCATTAAGCTAAAGAAAAAGCAATTATTTTCATAAAGAATCAAATAAATCTAAGCAATCAATGGTATTTCTTTAAATTTTAATTTACACGAATAATATTTGGAATGAAATGCATTAATAATTAAAGTTAAGACACTATTTAGTTTGGTTTAAGAAGTAACTTGGTGTATATATTGCAGATATTGAACTCAGATTTTGTTCCTCCAGTTGAAAGTGTTGAATATCTTTCAAAACAACCACAGGGTTTGACCTTGCTTATTATGCATAATATAAGAGATATTGAATTGAAAGGCTTTGATAAGGTAAAGTACCTTTTTAAATCGTCTATTGCTTCATCATTGATGTTGGAAAGCTTGACAATTAGGCAATGTGATGGACTTGAGCACATTATAGACATTGAAGATGAATATGGCAAAGAGAGTTTGAATGCCATCTTCCCAAACTTAAGATACCTCTCAGTAAGTGATTGTGGCCAATTGAAATATATGCTTGGCCAATATCCCGTAGCTAATCAGGATTGTGAGGAGATTCATATTCATTTCTCAGCATTGGAAATACTCTATCTTTATAATCTACCAAATTTTGTTAGCATTTGTGCTACCAACAATCTCACTATGACGTGGCCATCTTTGAAGGAGTTTTATTCTGATAGTTGTTTGACGGTTCCTACGGATTCAAGAGAGCATTTTAGCATAAGCAAAAAGGTAGCCTTGTCTTTATTTTATAATTATTAGTTGTTTGTTCCTTTTTGTTTTCTGTTTGTATTTTTTTACATTTCCTTTTAATGTCTTGCAGGATCCAAAAGGAATTCAGAACCATTTCTTCACTTTGCAATATGTAACCATAAGGAATTCTGAAGTAAAAGGTATTTTTTTTCTTAATGGACAAGGAATGATTGAGCAACAAGTGAATTTAAGGTTAAAGGATTTGTTGTTGGAAAATCTACCTCAAATGACTTATATTTGGGTGACTTCCAAGAATTCATTTAATCTCCAACATCTTACCACATTAGAAATAGTTGGATGTGAAAAATTGGAAGTAATCTTTCCTAAGCATGTTTTCAGATGCCTACCACAATTGAATCTTCTGAAAATAAGAAAATGCAAAGAATTAAAACAAATCATTGAAGATGATATGGAGGATAAAACAAATTCTAATCTTCTTTCTCCTCGGCCATGCTTCCCAAAACTAAAAGCATTGCATGTTGGACATTGCCACAAGCTCAAAAGATTTATCTCTGGATCTGCATCTAATGACTTTCCCAATCTTCTTCTTTTGATCATAAATGGAGCTTCTGAACTAGAAGAGCTTGTTGGATGTGGACAAGGAAAAAGTGAAGAGATAAGAAAGAGTAAAGTTGAGCTTCCAAGACTGAAACTTTTAATATTTATGCATCTTTCAAACTTTTGTCAAGAGACTGAATTGCCGAATATAAAGAATTGTGTTGTCTATGAATGTCCAAAACTCTCTTTAACTCCAACAACTACTCTTGGGGAGCTCAAGGAAAATTTTCCTTATAAAGGTAAATACTATATATAGTCTTCAATATAAACTGTTATTGGAAAGTTGTGAAACTCTTGAATTAATCTTAAGCTCTTACGACTAGAGAAAAAACGAGGTAACTTACCATCAAACTCTTTTATGAGCAAATGTTGGTGTTAACTCGTATAAACTCTCAAGTAAACTCTCAAGTAAAAAAGGAAGTTTACGAGTGTGAAATTAAATGTAATTTTTATCCAACACTGACAATTTTTTTGGACTACAATTATTTGAGGGGTTAGTTTCACATTAAGAACTTTTGTTTGAATCAATTTATATGAGTTTCATCTATTTAATTTAATTTGTCATGTTGTCGAAATATTAAATTATTGGATTAAGAGTATTATGTTATGCATGTTGATATCATTATATTTTTAATATTATTTTTTATATTTGGTAAACTCTTTAAAGTTTAGGTGATTTTGCTGCTAAATATTTTGAATCCGCACAGTCCACAATTAAACCTGTTAATCGTTCATAGAATATGATCACATTTGAAATCCCTCAATTTCACCTAAAAAAATATATTTACAAATTAACTTTTTAAATCAATTTTTACTTTTAATTGTAGTGATATAATGGTCCATCATGGAAAGTTAAGGTTGTATTTCATATTTTTTTTTATGTGTTTCACTGTCACGTGAATTCTCTAATATATATTTTTTTGTTACAGATTTGAGAAACACTAGGGTTTATAGATGGGAGATAGAAGTGATGATGAGCAATTTAGATGAAGATTCTGCTAGCAGTGAGTTCACTTCATTACATGTAAGAACCAACCAATCTATATGAATGTAAATACAATTTAACTTGAAGAAGAAGGAAGTATAGTCACAATCGTTTAAACTACTATCATACCACCACATGATGTATATTAAAAATAGTGGTTTTCAAACTTTTAGAGTCTCTCACTCCATCTTATTTTTTCTTTGTGATATACAGGAGATTGGGGAAGTAGGAAATGAGAACATTGAAGAGGGGTCTACAGCAGAGGGTGATAAGACAAAATCTTTGTCAACTGATGTTGAAGACATTAGCATTGGAAGTGGTGTTGCAATTCACATTCAGTCTGGTGACGTGGACATACTTGAACAAGATGATAAGATGAATGATGGCAAGGCAGGAATCATGCCAAGCCAAGAAATCCAAGTAGAAGAAGGGTTGAACCTATTGGACAAACAAGAGGAGATACATATTGTTTCTAACAACAATATTGACATTTCTCCAGGTTTTTTATTTCTTATTTTCTTGTTTCAATTCTATATTTTCATATCACTCTCTCAAACTTTTTATAGCTTCTGCAGATATTCGTACAAGATTGGGAATGTATAAACATTTTGTTGATCTAGATGATGCACAAATTGCTCTTTTGGTGGAGGCGATAACAACATATCCTCATCTTTGGAATGCTTGCGAGAAATTTAGTGATCGCTTTCAAGCTTGGAGGTTGAAAATTTTGGCAGATATATTGTTGTTCCTTCAGAAGGAAAGTGTTGATAATGTTACTCCTCAAAGAGAAAAAGAGTTTCATAAACTATGTGAAGAAGCTGTTGAGATTGGATTTGAGAGTTCATTGATAGATGAAATGCGTCAACATGTTTTGACGAGGGATCCTAAGCTGAGAGAGGACATTGCGGAGAGACAAATGGATGAGAATCCTAAGAGGTATGATCATTTAACTTCTTACTATGTAATGTAAAGAATGAATGAAATTAAGAGTCTTAAATGACTTTGTTAATGTCCAGATAAAATGTATCCTTCTTTTGTGAATTTGAAGTTGAATTTTCTCTTTCTATTTAAATATACATTCTAGTGGTATTTGTAATTCTTCCAAGATTCATACTATCAATTTCTATGTTTTCTTGGGATTCATAAAGTGAAAAATTTAAGTTTTTTACACAGGTTTAATAGTGTGGATATGGTATTAGATTCCCAGGTTGTTAAACAAGGTGATGAGTCTAATGAAAACTGTAAAAGAAGTTCTAGATGTGTGAAGACCCAGAATGTTAACAATAGCTTCGAAGAAAGTTCTAACTTGGTTGATAAAGAAGGTGAAATAGGTGTTGTTTCTATTGATCGCATTGCTGCGAGAAATGAAGAACCAGAGAAGGAATTTGTTGCTGAAGTTTCCACTCCAGAAATACCAAGAACAACAACATCATTAACAAACTCACAACCATCTGAAAGGCCAACTCCATCTTATTTGAATATTCCTCTACGTGAAACACTCTCAAATGTGAGCCTAAATATTTTTCCTACTGGATAAAATTGAAGTGCTAAGAGTATAGTGATTTTACACTAGTTCATTACTTTGTTTAGGCATTGGTGGACAAACAGCGGATTAGTGAACCGTGCTTGATGAACCGACAAAAGTCACTTGGAAAAATTGTAAGTAGCTCCAAAATTCCTCAGGTAAATGGCAAACAAAAATAACATCAAATATTTTAAATTAACATGCATGTGCACATGCCATTAATAACAACCCTGCTAGTAAATATCTTTCTTTTCTTATGCAGAGTATTGAGCGAGAAGCTGTAGAGAAAACCATAGAAAAGAACACCAGTATCACAACTTCATCGATTCATTCTGAATCCACTAGCTCACAGTTTGACCAAATATTTACTTCCCAAACTAAATCACATACACATGTAAGTTTATTTTATGCAATTCACATTTCCAACATATTTTGTCAGCATAAAAATGATGTTTTCATTTTGATTTATCATTTGCCGCGGGAGTGGAATTAAAAAACAAAAAGTATGGAATTTTAAGTTGGAATTTAAATTTAATGAATTTGTTATCATCACTCTAACAAATATGCTTGGATAAAAAATGGTTTAAGGAACTCAATGATTTGCAACTGTTATGGCTTGATGCTAACGTCTTTACTATTATATTTTCTTCTTATTCCTCCAAGAGTGAAATTAGGAGCAGTCGAACTGAGACACACACTGTTAAAGAAAGTGGAGGTCATCCTAAAATTATTCAAGACTCTGGGGCCAATGATATCATGAGTTTGTTTGCACCAGTTGTTGTGGGGAAAGAGAGTGAAGACAACATAGTTGGAAAGATCTTTGTTGAGTTGGAAAAGTATCTAAAGATGTCTTTGAAGGACATAGTTAGCTCTGAGACTAACAGTATTAACCTTTTGTCTGCTCTTAATTTCCTGTCTAACCTTCCTTTCAAAGATGTATCTCTATCAGATGGACTCAAAGATATTATAGGCACTATGCAGCAAGAGTTCCCAAGCATTGTATGCTCCTTTAAGCAAGGCTTTGCTACCACTGATAAGTTGGCAGAACTTGAAGCTCGTGGGAATGAGGTGGCCACTACTCTTGGTTCCAAAATTTTCGAGGCAAAGAATTTCTATGATGAAGCTCAACTGAAGGAAGTAGTTTTAAAGGAACAAATCATTAGGCTGAAGGAAGAAATAAAAGTTTGTGAGGATGCCTTATCCTCTCTGGAAGAGGAAAAAAATAAAAGGATTGCAGAAACTATTGGGTACAAAATGGAGCTTGAAAATGTGAGGAAAGACCAGTCTCAAATGGTGGAAGATGAAAGAAAAGTTCAACAAAAATTATTTGAGGTGACTTATAAATGGTCAGTTATGTGTAGTCAGTATGAATACAATCGCATGGTTGCTAGAAATTCCTCATGAGGGTTTTCATTGATCACTGTTATTAAGGACCAAATTGTTCATCACTTAAAAGGAAGATTTGCAACTACACAATATTGTTCAGTCTTTTGCTTGTTCTATTTTGTTCTATTTTGTTGTATGTTTGCTATGTTATTTATTGTTGTGTAAGAGATTGCTCTTGGTGAGACAAAATTACAAAAACCATTTCTTATGTTCCTTCCTTCAATGATGAGTGTAGCTTATATTTATTTTATGTATGCCTTAATCACTTCACCATGTTTTTGTGGATATGATTCCATCATGCATAATAATATTGAGTCCTATTAGTGTGTGACTACAAAGCATTTAAGGGATAAATTATGTTTGAGAGAAAAGGAAAAGGAGTTACATTGAGTGCTACATTAGCCCATTTCGCATTCCTCTTTCTTCTAATGCTGCAATCACTTATATTCCACATTCCACTATCTTAGCCATATGCAACCAAAAGTATCTTTATGCTCTACAATAATAAACCCAACAAAATTTGCTACATCATTTTGTAATACCTTATTTTTATTTTTATGCGTGTTTTACTATATATTTCATTTGGTTCTAATTTCCCAGTCAGTTTACTCCTCTCTGTCAATCTAAAAGGAACCATCCATTTCTATTTTTATTTATTCTTTTATGAAATTGAATAAAAATTCAATTTTCTTCGAAAGCAATAGTTTACTTTTTTAAAATACGTTTTAAATAATATGTTTTAAGAAAATATAAAAAATTTAAAAGGACATTTTCCACTTTTCGCTTTTGCATTAAATTTTAGGATGAACTTAAATCGGGTTGAAACATTCATACTAAATAAAAGTAAAATTTATTTAAAAAATTACAATAATCATTTTAACTTTAATTAGGCTGGTACAACTCGGAGGTCAAATAAGTTTTCTTTTTTTCTGTTCGTTGTGTATTGTTTAATAAATTAAATAAATTATTGTTATGTCAAAATATGTACGGCAGATTAAAAAAAAAACTGCACACAGCAATAATAAAAAATAAGAATTATTATTATTATTATATAAAAGAAGACAAAGACTTTTAAAAGATATAAAAGTGCAAGTCAATGCATCCTCAATTATTATTATTATAATAATAATTGATAGAAAAGAGGAAGAGCAATAATATCACTGGGAAGAAGACCAATAGTCACTGTCCCCACTCTTCGCATCTCTGCTTTCACTCTTATCTCTTGCGGTATTGCACTCAGTGTGAGGGTTCTCTGTTATACTCTGTCCTTCGTTCAAGCCATGGATTCCTTTCATCTCTGTGAAGGTACGAATCACTGTGATTTCAATTTCTAATCGATTCCTTTTCGATTGAAGCTGTAGATCATGTGTTTGTGTTTGTGTTTATGCAGTAACTTAACGTTTCACCGTCTCTTGTGCTGGAATAACTGCGCGTTCATTCTTAACTCTTTTGCAATGGAGTGCATTCGTCTCTGTGGAGGTATGAATCAGTGTGAAGTTAACTTCTGTTTTGTTTTCAATTTCTAATCGATTCCTTTTCAATTGAAGTTGTGGATCACGTGTTTGTGTTTGTGCAGTAACGTAATCTTTCAGCGTCTCTTTTACTCTCTCATCGATTCAAGCAATGGAGTACTTTCATCTCTGTGGAGGTATGAATCAGTGTGAAGTTAACTTCTGCTTTGTTTTCAATTTCTAATCGATTCCTTTTCAATTGAAGTTGTAGATCATGTGTTTGTGTTTATGTTTCTGCAGTAACTTAACGTTTCAGCTTCTCCTGTGTTGAAGTCATGGATCACCACTTCTTTCTCTCATCTCTCTCTACATATTAGTTAAAGAAGGTAATATTTCATATTTTTCCTCTTTCAAATTAGTTAGATATGAACGATGAACAGGTTCAGACTACTAGATCTGCTTCTTCTTATGGATGAAAACACAATATAATCTGTTTTCTGTTTTCTATACTAAAGTAGTGATGTTTATGATTTATAATATTATTATGGAAACTACTGTTCTTAACTAACTCTTTTTAATATAAATAATTTTCTTTACATTTACATAATTTATATCTGTGAGATCTCCATTAAAATAATATTTTATTTATAAATAATTATTATTATGAAATAATTTGTATAGGTGAGATCTTAAGAAAATTTCTATTAAAAATACTCTGAGATCTGTAAAACTGTGAGATCAAAATAGGAAGAATAGCTTATTTATCTAGTGTAATCATTATTATACCCTGCAGAATATTACATATATCATTTATCTTAAAAATGTTTCAGCTAAATGTAAAAAAATTGAATCGATATTTAACTACGATATTTTATAATTTTTTACTAATTTTGAATCGATTTGACTGGATCTTTATTGGCTCTTACAAGTTTTATGGTAATAATGTTCAATTAGGATTAACATACTAATCACATTATTTATCTTCAATCAGAGAGATCAAATTGAACAATTATATTTTCTGAAAAACTATTAAATACCATTTCAAGCACAAGTCGAATTGAGAGAATCATTTTAATTTAGCAATATAAAGGTCATCCCAAAAACATAAAATCATAGCACATATATAGTCTATGACAAAATTCTATAAACATGATCTTTATTTGACATTCAATTATCACATATGTTAGTTTAATTTGAAGAAACCTAAGAGCACCATTATAGTTTACTTTAAAGAGAGCTAACGTCCTTTGTAAGAGGAGTGAAAATGTAAAAGTTTATTTAGATCTAATCAATTTTTTAAGGATGAATTATTTGAAATTAAATATTGTTCTAGACAAAAGGGTTAGGTCACGTTAAGCCCAGGATATTCAATGATAGTTAAGAGTGAGTGCACCTTTAATTAATGTGTTTAAAAGATGATCCTTCTTGTTAATGCCTCTTACGATATATATTGATAAAATCCCTTATTTTTCTTGATTTTGTCTTGATTGAGTAGCTAAGGCTATTCAAGTCGAGAGATTTTCAAACGTCTACCAAATTAACGTCCTATTATATAATAGCTCGGAATTCAACATAATTATGACATGGTCCATCTCTCTCAAATATGAACATGAATATTTTAAATTTTTTCTCATAATTTGGCATATTAGTAAAGAAAATATATGAAACTATTTATAATATAAATGTAATATATTAATATAATTTAATGAAGAACTAAGTTCCCATATCACTTCTCTTTTAACCATCATTATTTATGACAATTTATTTAATTAAAATGTAACATGCCTCTTCTAATTAAACATGATTCATTTTTTTTTCTAAAATAAAGTTTTGATCCATTAGCGAGATTTTAGTTTAGTTCTAAAGTTTAAAAGTTTCACTTCGATTTTTTAAAGCTTTTCTGTCAAACCAAATTTATACTTTTTGTTAGTTTAACATACTAATTTAGCCAATTTGATGATATATGTTTAATTGTTGAAAATGTCACTTCAGTCAAAGTTTCCAATAGAGATACCAAAAACTTATAAAAAAATTAATTTAGTCTCATAAAAATATTAAGAGAGGGTATATGATAAACTATCTTAACTAATCAAATGGGGGGAAATGCTGATGATGAATTAATATATTTCATCATAATAAATGAATATAAGTAACAAGTGTTGTATAACGAACGGTTATAAAGTGATTTTTGGGTAGAGTAGTTATGGATTGAATTTTATCCAGATTCAATTCTAACAAAATAGATTGGATTTTACATCAATTTTAATTAGATCAAATTTATTTGGATTTTTCTAAATTCATTTAAAATAATTAAATTCACTTTGTAAATTAGATTAAATCCATCTAGATCTGGACACGAGCTGACTTGGCTTGACTTGTGTTAAGGTCGACTTGATCTGAACCTGGACCGACTCGGCTAGACCTAGATCCAGGCCAACTATGCTCGATCTGGTATCAAAACAGCTCAGCTCGACCTGGACCCGAATTGACTCGACCTAGTACCAGGTCGACTTAGCTCGACATGGGCCTGAACCCGCTTAGCTTAACATGGGCCAGGGTCAACGCGGCTCGACATGGACCCACGCCCACTCGGCTAAACATGGTCCTGGATTGACTCGGCTCGATATGGGCTCAGGCTGACTCGACCTGTGCCCGAACTGACTTGGCTCGATCTGGGTCCGAGTCAACTCGACTCCCTGGCCTTGGTCAACTTGGCTCAACATGGACCCGGGCCAACTACACTCGACCTGAGCCCGAGTTGACTCGACTCGATATAGGTCCGGGCCACGCCCAAGCAAACTTGGCTCTACTTGGGTCTAGGCAAACTCAACTCAACCTAGACCCGAGCCGACTCGACCTATTACCAAACTGACTTAGCTCAACATGGACCTGTACCCACTCAACTCGACATTGGCCCAAGCCCACTCCTCTAAACATGTTCCACTCGGCTCGACATGGGCCTAGACCAGCTGGGCTCGACTCGAGATGGGCTCAGGTCGACTCGACCTGGGCATGTGCTAACTAGGGTCGTCCTAGGCCCAAGTCGACTCGGGTCGATTTGGGCTCGGGATGACTAGGCTCAACATGGGCCCAGGTCGACTTGGAACGACATGGACATGGGTCATTTCGACTCGACACTAGCCCGTGCCCACTTGACTCGACATGGGTTCAGACTGACTCGGCTCGACATGGGTTCAGACTGACTCGGCTCGACATGGGTCTGGACTAACTAGCCTCAACATGGACCCAAACTAACTAGGCTCGACTTGGACCTGAGTCAACTCGACTCGACACGGACTTGGATCGACTCAGCTTGATATAGGCTCACGACCTAAGCCCTAGTTGATTCAACCTTTGGATAAATACATATTGTACTCATCGGTTGCTTTTCCTACTTAACAAATATTTTGATCTACATATTTATGTGTCATTTAAGTACATTGAATATGATAATTTTTCTTTTTGAGGAAGGGTAAAAAAAAATTTAAATAAAGCTATTCAAAAAAATATGTTTGAAAAATAACCAAAGTGATAAAAAAACATTTAAAAACTCTATCACAATTAATATTTTAAAACTATTGATTAAAGTTATTGGAGTTTATTTTAATGTGTATCCAATAATTAATTATTTAGGATATAAAACATTAAATTTGCTTACTACACATGACTTATAAACCTTTTTTTTTGTAATTTTACTATAAAAGTGACTTACTAGAATATGTAATAAATGATCTTAAAATATGTTTTTGTCTAATGTATCTAAATATAATTATAAAACTTATAGAGTGTGTTCATTTTCTCTTGTTCAGGTTAAAGAAAGTTGAATTTGGTGGAACAAATTGATGGAGTGTCTCTTGGGTTTTGCATCTTCTGTTTCAAGAGATTTAGTGTGTGGAGCATTAAATCAATTACGTTATCCTTGTTGTTTTAACAATTTCATCAAAAAGCTTGAGCAAGAAGAGGGTGATTTGATTGTAACGAGAGATAGTGTGCAAACATTTGTTGCACATGCCGAGAGACAAACCAGAAAGACTAGTGAAGTTGTCGACAAGTGGCTGCAAGATGCTATCATTAACGTAGACAATGTGAGTCAGTTGTTGAAAGAGGCAAAAACAAAAAAAATATGTTGCTTTGGGCACTGTCCAAATTGGATTTGGCGACACCGTGTAGGAAAAAAGTTAGCAAATAAAACTGTGGACCTTGAAAAGTTCATTGTAGAGGGTAGAAAATATGTGCCATTTGACCGCATTGCTACACTTCCTTCAGGCACCTTGAATATTCTTTCAGAAAAATGCATGAATTTTGAGAGTAGACAATTTGCATATGAGAAACTACTGGAAGCAGTGAAAAATAATGATGTTGCCATGATTGGACTGTATGGGATGGGGGGTTGTGGTAAAACCACCTTAGCAATGGAGGTTAGGAAGTTAGTAGAAGCAGAGCATCTTTTTGACAAAGTTCTTTTTGTGCCTATTTCTAGTACAGTGGAAGTTCGAAGGATCCAAGAAAAAATTGCAAGTTCACTGCAATATATATTTCCAGAAACCGAAGAAATGGAGAGAGCCCAACGATTGTGCTTGAGATTAACCCAAGAAAAAAATATTCTTATGATTCTAGATGATGTGTGGGAGAAGCTTGACTTTGGGGGCATTGGGATTCCATCCTCTGAACACCATAAAGGCTGTAAGATTCTCATTACCACTAGATCAGAAGAAGTTTGTACTTCGATGGATTGTCAAAGGAAGATTTACCTGCCAATTTTAACGGATGAAGAAGCGTGGACTCTTTTCCAAAATAAAGCACTTATATTTGAAGACACCCCTGATACCTTAAAGAATCTGGCAAGATTAATTTCTAATGAATGTAAAGGATTGCCTGTTGCAATTGCAGCTGTAGCTAGTAGTTTGAAGGGAAAAGTCGAGACGATATGGAGTGTTGCATTGAATAAGTTGAGAAGTTCTAAGCCAATAAATATTGAAAGAGGTTTGACTGATCCCTACAAGTGCTTGCAGTTGAGCTATGATAATTTGGATACTAAAGAAGCTAAATCACTTTTCCTGTTGTGTTCTGTGTTCCCTGAAGATTTTGAAATTCCAATTGAACTTTTAATAAGATGCGCAATAGGGTTAGGTGTAGTTGGAGAAGCACACTCATATGAGGTGGCTAGGAGTGAAGTGATTGCAGCCAAAATTAAGCTCGTTAGTTCTTGTTTATTGTTGGATGAAGAGGATGAATGTGTCAAAATGCATGACATAGTTCGCGATGTGGCCCACTTGATAGCAAAGAATGAGAATAAGATCATCAAGTGCGAAGAGGAAAAAGATGTGACTATTGAACAAAATTTCGTAAAATATCTATGGTGTGTGAAATTTCCAAATGATTTGGATTGTTCCAATCTTGAGTTTTTATTCTTAAAGACAAAATTGTTAGAATTTGATGGAATTTTCAAAAGAATGGGAATGCTCAAAGTTTTGATTCTTGTGAATGATGAGGATGGAAAAACACCATTGTCAAAAGTGTCTTTCCAAGCATTACAAAATCTCCGTTATTTACTCATTTACGGTTATGAGTTGAGCAACTTCACTTTTGTAGGCGATATGAAGAAACTCCAAAGTCTTTCGCTGCATGGCTGTTTATTGCCTTCATTTCCTGAATTACAAACTGATGTTGTAATTTCACAAGTAACATCCTTAAAATTGTTAGAGTTGAACAAATGTGACATTAAAGGGAAGAAGTTTGAAGTGATCAAAAGAACTCCACTACTGGAAGAGTTGTACATTGTTAATATTGAAGGAGAATGGGATGCTAACAGTGAAGACAATATTGAATTCTTTAACACCTTCAGTGTCCCCCAAACATTGCAAAGGTACGGAATTATATTAGGATCCCGTTATTTTGATGAGTATAATGATGAAGAATTTTGCTCTAATCACAAAACATTATGTTGCATAATCAGGAGAATTATGTTATAATTAAGTGCAGATTCTATTTTATATTTATTAGGACAGATTTGTTAGTGATTTGATTTGATTTGTACAGCTTTAAACACTCATTATTTCTGGCTTTCATTGCCTATTATTTCTTTCTTTAATTAGGTTGTAAAACAGTCTATAAATAGAGACTGTAATCACATTTGTAAAATATCTCAGAAATATATTTCACTTATTTCTTTCCACTTGGTATCAGAGCTCCTGATCTAGGAGACTCTGCTTCCGCAAATTTTTTTTTAGCCTTCATTGCTGTAATCATTTTCCTTGACAGCCTTCATTGCTGCAATTATTTGTTGGACAGCCTTCATTGCTGCAACTTTCTATTTTCCTTATCCTTTCTCCATTGACCACCACCACCACCTTGCACCATTGACGACCACCACTGCCGTCGCTCGCCGGAAACTGCACCGCTCGCCGGAACTGCCACTGCTCGCCGGAAACCGCCGCTGGCCGCCTGAAACCGCCACCGGAAAATTTTTCCGGCAGATTTTTTTTTCCTGTGTGTGTGAACAGGATCAAATTTTGCCAATCTGAAAAACTCAGTTGGTTTTGAACTCTCATGGACTCCCTTAGTAAGCCATCTAGCTATTGTTCCTTTACTATGAGTGGTAAGAGTTCTAGTTTTTTATCCTTTAATGCTTCTAGTACTGAAAATATCTGGATTATAGACTCTGGTGCTACTGATCATATGACACCTCATTCCTCTTCTTTTTCATCCTACACTACTTTATCCGGTAAGCCATATATTACTATTGCTAATGGTTCCACTACCCCCATTAATGGTCGTGGTAACATTCACCTTCAACCTTCATTTCCTTTAAAAAATGTGCTTCATGTTCCCAAACTATCCAATAACCTCTTGTCTATTCAAAAGATTACCCAAGATTTAAATTGTACAGTGGTATTTTTCCCTTCCCATTGTGTTTTTCAGGATCTTGTCACGGGGAAGACTATTGGAATTGCTAAAGAGCAGGGCGGGTTATATTATTTACAGCATGAAGAAAGTAAAAAGGGTGCTAGACTACAGGCACACACTTCTAATCTTCAGCAAGGTCGTGAATCTTGGTCATCCTCTCAGATATGGCTTCAACACAGACGTCTTGGTCATCCTCCATTTAGTACCCTAAAGTCCTTATTTCCTGTTTTATTTACAAAAGTGTCTGCTGAGTCATTTCATTGTGATGTTTGTCAGTTTGCTAAACACCATCGGACAACTTTTCCTCCCAATGGTAATAAAAGTTCTAAACCTTTTGATCTTATTCATTCAGATGTATGGGGACCTTCACCTATTCCTAATATCTCGGGTACAAAATGGTTTGTTTCATTTATTGATGATTGTACTCGGGTTACTTGGTTATTTCTCATGAAAGATAAGTCTGAAGTTTTTCACTTGTTTGTAAAGTTTTACAGAATGATTCAAACACAATTTGAAAGTTCAATTAAGAGATTGCGTTCTGATAATGGAAGAGAATATGTGAACCAAAACCTTTCCAAGTTCCTTGAGGAAAATGGAGTTGTTCATGAATTAACCTGTGTGGACACTCCTCAACAAAATGGGGTTGCTGAAAGGAAAAATCGTCATCTCCTTGAGGTTACTCGAGCTTTACTTTTCCAAACATCTGTTCCTAGATCTTACTGGGGGGAAGCAGTCCTGACTGCCACTTATTTGATTAATAGATTACCCTCTCGGGTTCTAGAGGGTGTTACTCCTATTCAGGTTATGACCACATTCTATCCTTCTATTCCCATGTTGAATAGTCTTCAGAATCGTGTCTTTGGTTGTCCTGCTTTTGTCCATGTTCATAGTCCTAATCGGGGTAAGTTAGATCCTCGTGCCATCAAATGTGTCTTCATCGGTTATGCCCCCTACAAAAAGGGGTACAAATGTTATCATCCTCAAAGTCGTAAAGTTTATATTTCCAAAGATGTCACCTTCCATGAAACAGAGTCTTTCTTTCCTAGTTCTCAGCTTCAGGGGGAGAGTATTCAAGAAGCTGAGGACCTTGAGTTGCCACCTTTTCCTTTGTTACAGGATTTCGTTCTTAGGAAGGATGACAAAGACCCTGCACCAACATCATTACCAGAGAAGAATAATGAAGACAAATATTTTGGAAAACAATATCAGCGAAGGCAACAAGAACCCGTCCTGGTCGAACAGCAACTTCAATTGTCTGAACCGGAGGTAAGAACTCATACCAGTGAGACTCTTGAGGACACCTTAAATACTGCTTTTGAACCTAACCTAAATGATTTACCTATTGCCTTGAGAAAAGAAAAAAGATCTTGTGCCAAATATCCTATATCCCAATTTGTGTCTACAGAAAAACTTTCTATGCAGCACCAGAGTTTTCTTTCAGCTATTGATTCTATCAAAATCCCTACATCGGTACAAGAAGCCTTAAAAGATGATAACTGGATTCGAGCCATGAATGAAGAAATGAGCGCGTTAGAAAGGAATGAGACTTGGGAGATTGTAGAGAGACCAAAAGATAAGAAAGCAGTGGGTTGTAGGTGGATATACACAGTTAAGTATAAGTCTGATGGCACACTGGATCGGTATAAAGCAAGGTTGGTTGCAAAAGGGTACACTCAAACCTATGGGATCGATTATGAGGAGACTTTTGCTCCAGTGGCAAAAATGAATACCGTCAGGATTATTCTCTCCCTGGCGGCACACTTTGGTTGGGCAATGCATCAATTTGATGTTAAAAATGCCTTCTTGCATGGAAGCTTGGAGGAAGAAGTATACATGGAGATTCCACCTGGGTATGGTATTGTTAATGAAGGGAATAAGGCGTGCAGACTTAAGAAGGCCCTATATGGTCTTAAACAATCACCTCGTGCTTGGTTTGGAAGGTTTACTCAAGCTATGGTATCTTTGGGGTACCGACAAAGCCAAGGTGACCATACTCTGTTTATAAAACATTCTCAGAATGGTAAACTCACTCTACTTTTGGTCTATGTAGATGATATGATTATTACAGGTGATGATGAGATTGAAAAACAAAATTTGAGGGAGAGACTAGCTGCTCAATTTGAAATGAAGGATCTTGGGAAGCTGAAGTACTTCCTTGGGATAGAGGTTGCTTACTCGAGACAGGGCATCTTTATTTCTCAAAGGAAATACATCCTTGATCTTCTCAAAGAGATTGGTAAGTTGGGTTGTAAGCCCACTGGAGTGCCAATAGAGCAAAATCATAGGATTGGGAATGATGAGGAAAACCCAAAAGTGGAGAAGACACAATATCAAAGACTTGTGGGAAAACTCATTTATCTTTCACACACTAGGCCAGATATAGCCTATGCAGTTAGTGTGGTTAGTCAATTTATGCATGATCCAAGAGAAAGACACTTGCAAGCAGTAGATAAAATTATTCAGTACTTAAAAGCCTCTCCAGGAAAAGGATTGCTATTCAAAAAGGGGGAAAACTTATCCATGAAAGTATATACTGATGCTGACTATGCAGGATCGATTGTTGATAGGAGATCCACCACAGGCTACTGCATGTTCTTGGGTGGAAATCTGGTGACATGGAGGAGCAAGAAGCAAAATGTAGTTGCAAGATCAAGTGCAGAGGCAGAATTTAGAGCCATGGCTCAAGGGGTGTGTGAACTCTTATGGATGAAGATCATACTTGATGACCTAAAAATAAAATATGAAGCTCCTATGAGTTTGGCATGTGATAATAAGTCCGCTATCAGTATTGCACACAATCCGGTTCAACATGATCGAACAAAGCACGTAGAGATAGACCGACACTTTATTAAAGAAAAGTTGGATGATGGTCTTATAGCCACTGAGTACATCCCTTCAAGACTCCAATTGGCAGATATGTTTACTAAGGGACTTCCCGCAAAACAATTCGAAGATCTTACTTGCAAGTTGGGAATGATAGATATACATTCACCAACTTGAGGGGGAGTGTTGCATAATCAGGAGAATTATGTTATAATTAAGTGCAGATTCTATTTTATATTTATTAGGACAGATTTGTTAGTGATTTGATTTGATTTGTACAGCTTTAAACACTCATTATTTCTGGCTTTCATTGCCTATTATTTCTTTCTTTAATTAGGTTGTAAAACAGTCTATAAATAGAGACTGTAATCACATTTGTAAAATATCTCAGAAATATATTTCACTTATTTCTTTCCACTCATTATTACTTAACTATTTTCACATTTCAAATGAGGTAATTAAGAGTTTAGCAAAAAAAGCAAAGGATCTATTTGTAGCCAATATTCAGGGAGGGGCAAAAAATATCATACCTGATATATTTCAAATTGAAGGGGGAGGTTTGGATGAGTTGAATATGTTTGAGATACGTAATTCTAAAGAGATAGAGTGTTTGATTGACACTAGTAATCATTATAGTGAGGTGATAACTCTCTTCTCCAAGTTGCATAAGCTGAAAATCCATAACATGGAAAATCTAAGAGCTTTATGGCATTGTTTGCAACCTGCCAATGGGCCTTTTGAGAACTTAGAGAAGTTATATTTAATTGATTGTCCACGATTGACATCTCTCTTCACGTATGTCGTTGCTCAACGTTTGGTACAATTGAAAACATTAAAAATATCAAGATGTGATGGATTGAAGCATATATTAGCAGAAGATGACAAAACAGAGAAAAGTCAAGGTGAATTCACCACTGGGCATCCTATACAAATATTCCAGAATCTTCAGAAACTAGAGGTAAATAGTTGTGGAGAATTAAAACTTATATTCTCTGCCAGCATTGTAAGAGGCTTAGTTCAATTGAAACTGCTCGAGATAAATAAATGCCACATGCTAGATCAAATAATTGGAGATATTGTTCCATCAGCAGACCATGGTAAAAAAGAAGAACTTGATGAAATCATTGAGGAAGGTAAGCATCCACATTTGTATAGCACTTCAACTTCAACTCCACCAACAACAGTTGTGAACTATAGCCCTGGTAAATTTTTCTTTTTGCATTTCTAAATATGTTTAAGTGTGTATTAGTAAGTCTACCTGTTGTTGCTTAGTTGAAGTTAAGTTATTTACAAGTTACGTGAAAATTGTGAATATGTTATTGTATATGAAAAATTTAAGCATATTAGTTGTACATTGTGTCATCACGATCATTATTTTCTATTTGTAAGGTTCAAACTCGACATTAATAATCTACTTTTATTTGAACCAATTACTTGTTAATGCACTGCCAGGGAAATTTGTCTCAGACAAAATTAAAGACATTTCTATTTGCATTTTAATTTTTTTTTTATAATTTAGAATATTTTAAAGAAAATTGTTTTGTATGATTCTTTTCATCATTATTAACCGATCATTTAATGTTTAGGATTGTGGTTTTAGTCTCAAGAAACCAATGTTTTTAAATTCAGAATGTAACTTGCACACAAAGTATATATGAAATCTTGAGTGATATTTTTCTTATATATAATTGCTTTTTAGGAACTCTATCAAGCCTTACAAGCCTTAGAATATATGATTGTCCGAAGTTAGGCTCAATTTTTACAGCATCTACAGCTAAGACCTTGACTTCTTTAGAAAAATTGGTCATAATAAAGTGCAATAGTTTGAGGCATATAATAACTCATGAAAGGATCAATCAAAATCAGAAGGAAAATGTTGTTGAGGATGACCATGACTTTCAGAGTGATATTTCAATCTTCCAGAGTTTGAAAAATTTATATATCAGTGAATGTGACTTATTGCAACGTATATTCCCTGTCCCTTTTGTTGGAGGCACGATGAAATTGAATGATATAAGAAATAAAGAGACAACTGATTTGAAAGATTTTTCAAGTCCAAATAATTTCAAAGAGAATTTTTGTCAGCAACAACAAAATAATACTCAGATTGAGCTTCCTGCTTTAGAAGTACTCCAACTTGATCGTAACCTGGGTAGCATCATTCTAGACAGTTATACTGTAAGATGTCCGTCTTTGAGAACACTATTATTGGGTATTGGGACATATGTTGGGTTTTTCACGATAAATTCTTCAACAAATGCTTCGGAAGCTAGACACGAAGATTATATTTCAATCAAGGTATGATTATTCATCACTTGCTTTGTATTTAGCAAAAATTTTGCAAGATCATGTTTGAGCTAAAATTAATAATTGTCTTATAAGAACTACAACTTATTGGTGACCTGAATTCAACCTATAAGTTTTAATATTAAAGTATTGGGATAGATTAGTTGGAGTAGATTACTTTTGTGAAATTATTCTTTTTTCTCGTTGGGCTAAACAAAATGCAATTAATTTAATAAACAATTAGTGGTATTTCTTAAAATTTTAATTTATACGAGTAATATGTTAGAAATGAATTGCAACAATAATTATTTAGTTTGGTTTAAAAAGTAATTTAGTGTATATATTGCAGATATCGAACTCAGATTTTGTTCCCCCAGTTGAAAGTGTTGAATATCTTTCAAAACAACCACAAGGTTTGACCTTTCTTATTATGCAAAATATAATAGAGATTGAACTGAAAGGCTTTGATAAGGTAAAGTACCTTTTTAAACCGTCCATTGCTTCATCATTGATGTTGGAAATCTTGAGAATTAAGCAATGTCATGGACTTGAGCACATTATAGACATTGAGGATGAATATGGCAAAGAGAATTTGAATGCTATCTTTCCACACCTAAGAATTCTCTCTGTGCGTGATTGTGGCCAATTGAACTATATGTTTGGGCAATATCCCATAGCTAATCAGGATTGTGAGGAGATTCATATTCATTTGTCAGCATTGGAAATACTCTCTCTTTATAATTTACCAAATTTTGTTAGCATTTGTGCTACCAACACTCTCACTGTGACTTGGCCATCTTTGAAGGAGTTTGAGTGTGATAAATGTTCCTATCCTTTTAATGATTCTATGAGTTCTTTGACGGTTCTTACGGATTCAAGAGAGCCTATTAGCGTAAGCAGGAAGGTAGTCTTGTGTTTATTTTTATAATTATTAGTTATTTGGTCCTTTTTGTTTTTTTGTTTGGAATTTTTTACATTTCTATTGATGTCCTGCAGGATCCAAAAGGGATTCATAATCATTTCCTCACTTTGAAAAATGTATCCATAAGAAATTGTGAAGTAGAAGGTATTTTTTGTCTTAATGGACATGAAATGATTGGGCATCAAGTGAGTTTAAGGTTAGAGGATTTGGTGTTGGAAAATCTACCTCAAATGACTTATATTTGGGTGGCTTCCAAGAATTCAGTTAATCTCCAACATCTTACCACTTTAAAAATAATGGGATGTGCAAAATTGAAAGTAATCTTTCCTCCTTCTGTCTTAAGCAGAAGCTTATCAGAGTTGAAACGCCTAATCATAGAAGAATGCATGGAATTGAGGCAGATTGTTGGATGTGAAGAAGGAGTTCCAAAAAACTCTTTTACCTTCTCAAATCTTGAAAGATTAGAAATAGTTGGATGTGCAAAATTGGAAGTAGTCTTTCCAAAATCTGTTTTAAGATGCTTACCAGAGTTGAATTTTGTGAAGATAAGAAAATGCAAAGAATTAAGACAAATCATTGAAAAGGATGTGGAGGATAAAACATTGTCTAGTCTTCTTTCTCCTCAGCCATTCTTCCCAAAACTAGAAGCACTGTATGTGGGACATTGCCACAAGCTGAAAAGATTTATCTCTGAATCTACATCTAATGACCTTCCCAATCTTCATCTTTTGATCATAAATGGAGCCTCTGAACTAGAAGAGCTTGTTGGATGTGGACAAGGGAAATGTGACAAGATAGGAAACACAAAAACTAAGCTTCCAAGATTGAAACTTTTAATATTTATGCATCTTTCAAACTTTGACCAAGAGACTGAATTGTCGAATTTGAAGAATTGTGTTGTCTACGAATGTCCAAAGCTCTCTTTGACTCCAACAACTACTTTTGGAGAGCTGAAGGAAACTTTTCCTTATAAAGGTAAATACTATATAGAGTCTTCAAATATAAATTGTTACCTGTAAATAGTTCATAAATAAATCTTGAATATGATCAATTTTGAAATAAGTCTTGCATATGCTATTGGCATGGTTTGAGACAAATCGTCTCTCAATTTCACGTAAAGAAAATATATTACAAATTAACTATTTCACTCGGTGAGGACTCTTCAAATTTCCAACCGAGTATTCATCAGAAGTTTTAAACACATTAAATTATTTTTTGTTTAAGTTTTTTAATTTTAAGCTCTAGTAATACCAGTTACGAAGAACATTGTTATAAAGAAAACTATCCTTAAAACGAAGTCACCACTTTATTTTGATGGGTGATAAAAAAATTCCTATCATGAAACTTTTTAAATCATTTTTTATTTTTAAATGTAATTATATTGATCCATCATGGAAAGTTGAGGTTGTATTTCCTTTTTTGTATTGTGTTTCATTATCACATGAATTCCCTAATATATATGTTTTTTTAACAGATTTCGAAGACACTAGAATTTTTAGGTCGGACATAAGGGAGTTCATGAGAAATTTAGATGAAGAATCTACTATTAGTGGTAGCAGTGATTTCACTTCATCACAGGTCAGAACCAACCAATCTATGAATCTAAATACAATTAAAAAAAGTTTAATAATCTCTATCTCATTATTAGGAAAAATAATTCAATTTTAACTTACGTGGTATAAAAAAAATTTGAAATCTTAAATAAGAACCTGAATCATAAAAGTAAAAAAGTTATTTTGCTATCTTAAAAATATATTATGCTAACAATCAAATAAAATATTAATAAAAGTGTGAATTTTGTAAGATCTTTGTATTAGAATAAAAATTACAAAAAAGTCTTGAAAAAATGTGTGACTAATTAAAACTTCCTAAAATAATGTCCTAAAGTTTGAGAGTAGTTGGCATTACTTCATTGCATCTTACTTAAAACAGAAAAATCATGTTTTCTATAACTTGATTATATTTGTTAAAAATGTTAACTTTGAGCTTCTGAATTAGTATATTATTGGGAAAGATCCTGGTTCAGAGGTATTGGGAACTGCAACTTCAGCGGATTCATACCAGACTCTTCTTAATAATAGAGGAAGTGAATGACTTTAGACACTTTTGCAATGCCAACTACTGCTTTAGAATTTATAAGCGCAACTTTAATTTGTATGGCAACTTCTCTGCATAAAATGCCTTAGCACATATGTGCAACAATTTGTTTGTGATATACAGGAGATTAGGGACGAAGGAAATGAGAGTATTGAAGAGGGGCCTACAGCAGCAGAAGGTGATAAGACAAAATCTTTGTCAACCGGTGTTGAAGACATTATTATTGGAAGAGGTGTTGCACCTCACATTGAGTCTGCTGGCGTGGACATACCTGCACAACGTTCTATGGTTGTTCAACAAGATGATAAGATGAATGAAGGCATGGCAGGAATCATGCCAAGTCAAGAAATCCAAGTAGAAGAAGGGTTGAACCTATTGGATAAACAAGAGGAAATACATATTGTTTCTAACAGCAACAACATTGACATTTCTCTAGGTTTTTTTATTTTTTCTTTTCTCGTTTCCATCCTATATTTTCATATCACCTTCTCAAACTTTTTAAAACTTCTGCAGATATCCGTACAAGATTGGGAGCATATAAACATTTTGTTGATCTGGATGATGTACAAATTGCACTTCTGGTGGAGGCAATAACAACATATCCTCATCTTTGGACTGTTTGCGAGAAGTTTAGTGAGCGCTTCCAAGCTTGGAGGTTGAAAATTTTGGCAGATATATTGTTGTTCCTTCAGAAGGAAAGTGTGGATAGTGTTATTCATCAAAGAGACAAAGAGTTTCATAAACTATGCGAAGAAGCCATTGAGATTGGATTTGAGAGTTCATGGGTAGATGAAATGCGTCAACATGTTGTTGCAAGGGATCCTAAGCTGAGAGAGGACATTGCACAAAGACAAATGGATGAGAATCCTAAGAGGTATGATCATTTAACTTCTTGACTATGTAATGTAAAGAATGAAATAAATTAAGAGTCTTAAATGACTTTGTTGATGTCCAAATAAAATGTATCAATTTTTTGTGAATTGGAAGTTATATCACTATGTTGTGGTTGTGTGGATTTTCCGTTTCTCTTTATATATACATTGTGGTGGTATCTACAATTCTTACAAGATTGATACCATAAAGGAACAATTTAAGTTTGTTACACAGGTCTAGTAGTGTGGGCATGGAACTAGATTCCCAGGTTGTTGAACAAGGTGATGGGCTTAATGAAAAGTGCAAAAGAACTTTTGTACGTCTAAAGACCCAGAATGTTAATAGCAGCTTCGAAGAAGGTTCTAACTTGGTTGATAAAGAAGGTGAAATAGGTGTTGTTTCTAATGACCGCATTGTGGTTGCGAGAAATGAAGAACCAGAGAAGGAATTTGTTGCAGAAGTTTCCACTTCAGAAATACCAAGAATAGCAACATCATTTATAAACTCACATCCAGTTCCAGTTGAAAGGTCAACTACATGTTATTTGAATATTCCTCTAGATGAAACACCCTCAAATGTGAGTCTAATACATATTTTTTCCGAGTATTGGATAAAATTGAAGTACCGAGAGTATAATGATTTTACACCTGTTCATTACTTTGTTTAGGTATTGGTGGACAAACAACGGATTAGTGAACCGTGTTTGATGAATCCAAAAAAGCCACTTGGAGAAATTGTAAGTTGCCCCGAAGTTCCTAAGGTAAAACAAAATAAAACAGCATTGGAACCTCTTCAATAGGCATTTTGTTGACACAAATGTTGTCATTTTCAAAACAAAACCACATACACCAAAGCTACATATTTTTTGTTCTTGTGCAGAGTATTGAGCGAGTTGCTGTAGTGGAAACTATAGCAAAGAACACCAACATGGCAGGTTCATCAATTCATTCTGAATCCACTAGCTCACAGTTAGACCAAATATTCACTTCCCAAAGTAAATCACATACACAAGTAAGTTTATTTATGCATTTTACACTTCCGACATATTTGGTCAGCATACAAATGATGTTGCCATTCTGATTTATCATTTGCCACATGAGTGGAATTAAAAAACAAAAATCTTACCACCACCCTAGCAGTTTAACTTCTACTTCTTGCACTTCTATGATTTTATCAAAATTGATTTTAAGGAACTCAATGTTTTGCAACTATTGTGGCTTGGTGCTAACATCTTCTATGTTATATTTTCTTCTTATTCCTCTCAGACTGAAATTAGGAGCAGCAAAACTGAGACACGCACTGCTAAGGCAAATGAAGTCCATCCTAAAACTATTCAAGACTTTGGGACCAATAATATCAAGAGTTTATTTGAAACAGTTTATGTGGGGAAAGAAGGTGAAGATAACCGAGTTAAAAAGACCCTCGTTGAGTTGGAAAAGTATCTAAAGATGTCTCTAAAGGACATACTTAGCTCTGAGACTAACAACATTTGTCTTTTGTCTGCTCTTAATTTCTTGTCCAACCTTCCTTTCAAAGATGTAACTCTATCAGATGAAATCAAAGGTATTATAGACACTATGCAGCAAGAGTTCCCAAGTATTGTATGCTCTTTTAAGCAAGGCTTTGCTACCACTAACAAGTTGGTAGAACTTGAAGCTCGTCAGAATGAGGTTGTTTCCAAAATTTCCGAGGCAGAGAATTTCTATGATGAAGCTCAACTAAAGGAAGTAGTTTTGAAGGCTGCCTTATCATCTCTAGAGGAGGAAAAAAATAAATGCATTGCAGAAACTATGGGGTACAAAATGGAGCTTGAAAATTTGAGGAAACACAAGTCTGAAATGGTGGAAGATCAAAGAAAAGTCCAGCAAGAATTGTTTGAGGTGGCTTATAAATGGTCCCTTCTATGTAGTCAATATGAGTACAATCGCATGGCTGCTAGAAATCCCTGATGAGGATTTTTGTTGTTCAGTATTATTAAAGACCAAACTTTTCATCACTCAAAAGGAAGACTTATGACTATATTATTTTATGTAACTTAATGTGCACCCAACCATCAACCAGTTCCAGTCATCAAATAGTTTCCATTTACTTTTTAACTTTTTTTTATCGTTGTTTTTTGTTATCTTATTTGTTGTTGTGTAAAAAGGTTGCTCTTGATGAGAGAAAGACAAAACTAGTGTTATGAAAAATAAAATAAACTATTTGTTCTTTTATGTAAATTGTTTTTTCTTCAAAATTACAGAAACAATTTTTTTTCTGTTTCCTTCCTTTTATGAGTGTCATTGTCATTTTGTAATAGCTTTTTTTATTATTTTTACGTATGCTTTATTATAGATTTCTTTTGGTTCTAATTTCCCAATCAGTTCACTCCTCTCTGTGGATAAGATTCCAACAACATAATAATATTTACTCCTATTAGTGTCACTGTAATGCAGTTAAGGAATAAAAAATTTCAGCATTAACGTATGAGAAAAGGAGTTAGATAGAGTGCTAAATATATTTTAATCACAATTTTTACACATTTGGCATTCCTTTTTTTCAACAGTCCAAATATGCCACAATATGAAATAAAATACAAAAACATAAAAGCAAAAAGTTTCAAAAATTCCAATCTAGAAGCAAAATCTTGACCGTGATAATTGTATTTGATGTTCACTGGATTTTAGCTTGACCAGTGATAGACAAAGTTGTAGATATTTCTTTTAACTTTCTAGAAATGTTGATTTTTTAAAAAAAATTGAAGCATCTAAGTTTTTTTATAAAATTTTAATGTATAGCAGAATATAGGTAGATTATAAGAAGACATGTATATTTTGCCTTCAATTTTTAATGCTCATTTTTCAACCATCTCTAACAATTTAACATCTCTAATAATATTTTGCTTAGGTTTTAAAATAAAGATTTGAAATATAACCAGGTTGAAAAAACCTCTATTATTTTGCTGAGTTTTTTTAATAAATTTTGAAACTTAACAAAAGTTAAAAAAATTTCAATTAATTAAATCAATTTTTAGGGTTATATCAACTTTCGCTAAATAACCTCCGTTAAAACTTTTTTTTCTTGTTGTGAGAGAAAAAAAAAATGAAAAAACAATTCATAAATTAAAAGAAAATGATAGGAAGTGAAAATTTCTAAAACTAAAAATACTAGAAAGATGAATTTTATCTCTCTAATTAAAGCTCACTTAGTGTATACTAAGCTCTCTAATAAGTTGTGCAAATTTTCCCTAATAGAAGAATACTTTCTAACATATTGAAATTATTTTCAATGAACAATAAAACTATAAATGTGTATATAAAGTGTTTTCATCAAATACCAAAATCATCTCAATGACTAATATAAAAAATGTTATATCGAGAAGTTTAAAAAATAATAAGAGATTTTTGTAGTTAGCTATCTAAGTTTTATACTTTCTAAACAAGACCAAATCATCTACTAACAACCCAAATTATAATTAACAAGGATCAAAATAAACAACAAATATATGTTCAAAAATGCACTATTAACCACCAATATCACATTCATATACAACAAGACAATAAAATTATTATTATTTGTGAGTCTATCGTAACCAAAGAGGATAATAAAAAAAATCAAATATTTCACATCAACCAACTAAGCATATTATTTGTAATATATATAATAGTTTTATCGTTACATGTAATTCTAAAATATATATATATATATATATATTAGATTTAATTTTGATGCAAGATTCATTTTCTGAATAAAAAAAGCCAATTCAACATGAATCATTAGTAATTATGAGTATACCTTTTTCTTATGCCTTCTCTATATATATAGTGGATTTAGAGATTGAATTTCGAATACATAAAAAAAGTAAATAGAAAAAAAAAATCTACATATATTAATATCAAATTTGGTTAAAAAAGCATAAAAAACAGAAAATAAATATTCACTAAAAAAAATCGTGGGTCTTATATCATTATTATTTTTCTCTTCTCCCTTGATTTCAAACAAAGGGTTAATTAAGAAGATTATTAGGATAGTAAAATAATACTTTTCTTAGCATGTCATATTTTGATTCGTTGTGAAATACAATATTTGTTTTAGTTTTATCAATATTTACAAATAAATTTTTATTTTATTTCTTGTTCTACTCTATTTTTTATAACAAGCTTCTTTATTTACTTACACTAAATTAAAAATAATTAATCTTTAATTTGTTTCTTTTGACTATTATATTTATAATAAATTTTTATTTTTTATGAGATGTTTAAATTTGGAATGAAAGATTTGTTAATCATCTTATTAATCTTTTTTTCAATTTATAAAAGATTTACAAGCCTGCAATTATGCAAGACCAATAAGATATACTAACTTGCATTTGAAAATCAACTTAGTTTTTTTTTATATTAAAAATAAGTATTTATTTTTGTAATAGAAAAATTAAATATTATTATAATATAAGCCGTCAGCGTGGGGCCCACTCAGCCGATGCATAGATCTCAAAACGACAATGAGAAGGAGACAGAATAAGTGCGTTTAGGCCACTTCCAATCACCTGTCTTCATCCCCACACCAACTTCCTCTATCCGTAGCCCTCTGATTGCAATCACACGCTCACAATTCAAAACCATCATTTACGTTTCTAATTTCTCTCAATTTTTTCAACATGCAATTTTTTAATAAACAAAACTTGGACTTTGATTCACCTAATCAAGTACTAAAATAAATAAAAATAAATAAATATATATAATCAAATATGCTATTAACTCAATTTTTAAAAACATATTTTAAAATTATGCTATTAACCTTTGACTATCTCCACCTTAAAATAACAATTGCATATAAATAAATAAGCCTTTTTTTCCTTTTTGTTAAGACCAAGTCCATATTACCTTATTTATCAGTCAACAACTTGCTTTTGTTTTTTTTCCCACTTGACTCCATTCTTTCTTTTTCTTTATCCTTTTCTCCTTTTATTTCCTACTTTATTTTTTAATAGAAAGAAAATAAAAAAGAAAGAACTAATCACTTGACCATTGATTTTCCTAATGGATATTTCTATGAATATGAAGAATGGTAGTTTAGAAAATAATTGAAGGTGGGCTAATTTATATATATAATAAATACAACTTACACTAATACAAGTAGAGAATTTATGTTATTGTAGATATATTGGTTATTCACGAATGTATCATGGTAAATGTGTTGGCACATATTTTTCTTAATTTAGAAAAAAAATCAACGTAGTTTAATATAGTAACAACTTTTATAATAATTAATGTCGTTAGAGTAGGTATCTGTTTTTTTTCACTGCGGAGTAGTTTTTAAGGTGTTGGTGTTTAGGGTGTGATGAATGATGTCCCAAACCAAGAAAGAGGAGTACTTAGATGATATATTGCACAAACATAAACACTGATATGATACGGATACGGATATACGTATAATTTTTAAAATGTAGAACATGGAAACGCAAATTTATGTATTATATTATTATGAATTATATGAATTGACAATAAAGATTTATATGCATAAGTATGTTTATGTTTTAGTTCTTTTTTAGTAGAAAAATGTTTTTTATGGTTGGGTCTAAATGATTTCTTCCTTATTTTTATAATCATACTAAAAATTTATACAATAAATTTGAGTTTTTATAAAATTAATGTATTTCTTTTTTTAAAATTGTGTTAGAATCATGTTAGAAATGTAAGAAATTCAACAAATATTTTTTGAATTGGACACTTCAATGATACGTGTCGTACGACTGTCGGTGTCCGATGTGTGTGTCTAACACGGACACACCATTTAAGAGAAGTGTCCGAGTCTCATAGTCTAGATGTTTAAGTCAGTTATAAGATAGTTGAGAAAAATAAAAGTTATTAAATAACCTTACTTATTCTAACATCAACATATATATAAAGTTGAGATGAACATTTTCGTGGATGTGAGTCATCGATGGGTGTGAAGGCATGATCTTGATATCTAGGATTGGATTGGAGTGTTGAGTTGATGTCCCGAGAAGGGCGGGGGATCTAGCTGTTAAATAGGCCAAGAGTGTTCTTCCTATTCGACCGAACCGAGTTATGGGTGGGTAGATTCCTGTGTGATTGAATACTTTTCAAAGTATTGGTGATCATCCACGGTAGAGTCTTTTTTGCAACGAGTGTGCCTATGTTAAAGGTTGGTGTCGTTTCTATGGACCATTGTTGTGTCATAGATAATGTTTATCATTGCCAAGTAGGGCCCCATACGAGTTCTTTTATATGTATGCGTGTTTGTTTATGGATATTTGTACCTCCTTTCCAACGAGTTCACCATGGGGGTTGATCGAGTTTTAAACATTGCCCCTACACAATTGAATGCTAACACATGGACTTTTTTACTAGTGTTTTAGCTTTTATGTGAGATGTTTCGTTTGAGTTTGTCCCCTCAAATGTTTCTTTATCATTATAGTTCTCAACCTTTTGATTCGATTGGCAGATTGTTGCTCATTGGTCAACTAATTACATGTCTTTTTTCACTTTACTACTCGTCTTACAAAAAATTCAAGGATAGTTTTTTCAAGGTCATAATAGAGCCTATAGGTCATAGATTTTTTTTAATAGGAACAAACCAAAGTTTCTCTTTTATTAGATTAGGAACTCCAATTAGTACGACTAAAGTTTATAATGACCCTGAAAATTACAATGCGTTTAGATAAGTTACAGAAACCATTATCCACTCAAAAAGATCCTTATCATATATCTTTCCTCAAAATCTTTGATAGAGCTTATCTTAACTTTGAAGATTGTCTCTCTTAATTCCTTATATTTTGTATAACTTTTTCTATGGTACATGACTATAGAGTAAATTTTTTTTTGTAAGTTACTACCGAGTAGATCATGGTTTATTTAATGATAACTTTTTTATTTTATATGTTTGTCACAATTCTTTATCTATGGGTATAAAGCAATCATTTGGTGATTCATTTTTTTTTCAATATTCAGATGCTAAATGATGAAGATAAGCAACGTTTTTAAGGGAAAAGAATTTGTACTTTCCTAAGAGTGAAGTAATGAAATAATTCACCAACCTATATATAATATATCATATTTAATTCAAAATCTAAAAGTGCTCTAACTTTAGCCACACCACTCATTTTTTACATAAAAAAAAACTAGAAAATTATTATGAAGACAATTGTGTATTTATTTGATTTGAGAAGAAAAATAATTTATTTTAGCTCAAAACACACATTTTCAACATTAATATTTCTTTTTATGATAGAGAAGAATAATCATAAATAAATAAATAAATAAAATACTTGATTAAATATGTGACTTACGTTACAAACCATTGGTAATCATAAAGTTCTTTTTTTTCCCTTTTTTTCATTTTCAAGACAAAGCAACAAAATAGGTTTGAAAAGAATGAAGTCCTACCAAATTATTAATTAGGTTTTTTCTTAAAAGAATCTATTCTAAGCAAGAAACACATTAAAGATAATTACAAATTTTAGGACAAATAGATTGGGTTTAATTGTACCTTTGTTTTCCCAAAAATGCAATTAAATTTATTGAAGATTTACTTCTATTTATCGAGTTTCTAACTATAACCCATATGCAATTTTAGTTTCAAATTCAAGTATAATAATTAGATATTTAAAATATTGTAATTTTATATGATTTTAATATCCTTCAATTAAATTTCCTTACATTTAAAATACTAAAATTGCACACTTGCAATAATAGATATCATATAGATATAATTAAAATTGGAGTTTTTCTATAAACTGAAATTAAATTTTCACAAAATTAAAAAGTAAAAAATTAGATTTTTTTGGTGAAAAATTAATTTGATATTTTCTTTTTTACCATTTTATAGTAAAGGTATTTATAAAGAAATATCTTTGATATTTTCTTTTTTACCATTTTATAGTAGAAGTATTTATAAAGAAAAAACCAAACATAGTAAGTAAGAATGGATGAAGAAAGATTTTCAATGAGAGGATAAGAAACATAAAATTATAATAACCTCAATTAACACAATTAAAGATTAAGATTACACAATGGTTAGAAATTAAAGTGTGATTAAATGAATAATTAATTAACATGATGGTGTTCTTAGCTTGTTAACACTAATTTATGGCAAGACGGTGACGGTGTTCCAAATTTAGAAGTCAAGCCTCCGAGGGTCAATTTCGTCAATTCAAGTGTCGCATGCATTGAATTTTGTTTCAAAATTCAAAATTGGTTGGCAAAAGGAAAAACAAAAGTCATCAATTTTTAAACGCCACAAAATTCCCATAAATAAAAGATAACATCCTTTAAATGCATTAAAAGAATAATAGTAAATAAAAATAGATATTAAAAATTAAGAGAAATTTACTTTTTTTTAAAATTGTATCAGTTTATAACTTTTTAAAAATTACTTTTCTATAAAAGTTCATATTCGAGTTATTTTTTTAAATAATTATAATCAGTGTCAATCTATTCATATTTAGGTTAAAGATTAGTTTTTATTTTTTTTAACCGTAGTATAAACATCCATACAAACACTGATACGACACGAATACAGATACATAAACAGAAATATGTATAATTTTTAAAATGTAAAACATAGTAACACAAATTTATATATTATATAATTATGAATTATATAAATTGACAATAAAAAATTTATATAGTGAAATTTATATATTATATAATTATGAATTATATAAATTGACAATAAAAAATTTATATAGTGAAATATGTTTAATTTATTTTTTAGCAAAAGGATATTTTTCATGAGTTTAAAAAATTTTATTCTTATTTTTTAGTCATATTAAAAATTTAGACAATAAATTTAAAGTTTTTAAAAAATTAATGATTTTTTTTAAATTACATAAACACCGTACTAAAAATATAAAATATTTAATAAATATTTTAAATTAGACACTTTATTATACGTATTTTACAAATATTTAATACATATACATTGACGTATTCAAACCTCGTATATTTCAACCGTTATAATACGAAGCAATTATCGTATCGATAAGTTGATTTATAAAGAAAGGGAAAGTGAAAAAAAGTTGGTTGTTGTTGTGGAGAAGGCGTGGATGGTTGGCGAATGAGTAATAGTTTCTCGAAAACCAAAGAATTTAGAAACATCCCTTTTGTCAGAGAGTTTCTTCTCTAACTTCTCACTCACACCAACGCGCCAACAATCTTCTTCACTCACTCACTTCGTTTCGTCTTCTTCTTCTTCTTCTTCTTCTTCTTCTTTTGCCTTCACACCTTCATAAGATCGGTCAAGGAACTTGCTAGGTCTTTCTCTGTTGCTTCTTTCTTTTTCTTTTTTGCCTAATTCGTCACACAGCGTCAATTGAATTGGAAACTTGTCATGCTCAATTTCTTCAGTGAGGAGTTCGAGTTTCTGTTTTTGCTGATTTTTCAAGTAAAGAATTCGGAAGTCAGATTGTTGAATTATCGCTGTTTTTTATGTTGATGTTTTTCAGTGTTCGTGATTCGGGAAATCGGAGGATCTGTTGGCGCGATTGCTGCAGCGGCATTTTTAGTTTCTTTAATTAGTTTGAAGCGTGGAGGTGGTTTTGAGCTTTGAAAAGATGTTTTGAGTGTCAGATCGGGGAGGTTTTAGGTTTCGTTGAATTGGAGGTTTTGCTTTGGTGAATTGATGGTTTTGAGTTTTACTGGTTAGGTTTTAGGATGAGGTTGAGCGAGAGCGAGAGAGCGAGTGAGTGAGAAATTTTAAGGGATTGGCACAACGCAACGCGGCACAAAGCTTGAGAGTTGAATCTGTGTTATGTATGTTTATGGTCCCCTCCATTATGTTATGTATGTTTATCTGAAATAGCCATTCGATGGGGCCTTGTGAAAAAGTTTGGGAGACACTTTTGGTTTAAAAGGGAATTCTTTTATTTATTTATTTGGAAGAAAATCTATCTGTTTGTTTACTCCAGCATTTTGAAAATCTATCTTATGCTCGGTTGTGTTGTGGGCTTGTCGCAGAGTTATTTAAGGGAAAATGTCTGCGACATCCAAGGTCACGCCTGCACTCCACTCCATCAAATCGTTGCCTCCTGAGTTCAAGATTACTTCTGGTAAAGTGGGAAACCGTGGAGATGCTAAATTGAAAAGCGGTGATGCCACTGGATCAAGTAGTCCGGATAATGGTGTTTTGGTTGGGGAGGTTTCTGAGGAAGCTCTTAACCATGCCGGTGACGTGGGTCTTTACGACGAGGATGTAGCGTACAGCAGGAAAGGTGTTTCATTAGAGGACAGATCGTCCATTGCTGATGAAGACCTAGAAACCGTTCCCATGTCCTTCCCATCAGTTTCAATGTCCTCCAGAGAACGCAGGTGGAGTGATACAACACCTTATTCTTCGAAAAAGGTACTGTTGGCTTCGGATTTCAATTTAATCTCCGGTTGAATTTTTAATGTGCTTATGGATTTCTGTGATTAATTATTCAGTTGTGTGAATAACTTGATTTTTTTCAAAGAATGTCCAAGAAATTGATGTATTTTTAAAATATCTTTAATTTCATCTCAGGTTGAATTTTTAATGTGCTTGTGGATTTCTGTGATTAATTATTCAGTTGTGTGAATAACTTAGATTTTTCCCAAAGAATGTCCAAGAAATTGATGTATTTTTAAAATATCTTTAATTTGGAAGTTTGCACATTCAAGTTTTGTCTGGGTTTGTTGTAGGTTATTATTGATATTATATTATACATGATAGTTTTTTACATGATTTGTTAGTTGTATTCAGAACCTTCAGAGTACAGTAACCATGTAAACATCTTTCCTTCATAGCATAGATGCAGTGATCTACCATAATCACTACAGAGTTTGCTTCCAAAGCCATGAGTGTTGGCTAGCAAGTAGCAACAATAGCAGAACCTCTTACTAAAATTTGACTTTAGTTCAACGGTGGGAAAGTTCACATTCTGTCAGTTTTGGTTAGGTGTTAGATATGGATCATGATCAAAACCAATTGCATGTTGAAAGTACATCCTAAACAAAGACAGGTCAAAAGGGACGAAAGATGGGAGTAGATATTGATGTAGGCATCTAGATAGAATCCATGGGTAACACCTTAAAAGAAAGCGAAAAAATTCCTAAAAGCCAACTAATCTACTGGAGGCAACTTATTGTGTGGTAAACAACTAAATAAATTACCTGCTAGGGAATCACAAAAAAAAATCATAAAACACCATTATAATTGGCCCCTCTTCCTCCTGCATCAACATGTTTCTTAGGAAAGTCAATTATTTTAAAACTATTTGACAATTTTTTGGATTGATGTGGATTGTAGGATATTGAGGATTAGAAAGAGCTGATGAGAAACTATTGTGTGTATTTAGCTTTGGCACCTGTAATTAGTTAAGAAAACTATAGAAAAATTGCATTAAAAAGTCTCTATTCATTTGGAAGTTGCATATGTAAGAATTTCTATTACATCCATTACTTTTTATTTGAGAGAACTCTCTTTTGTCCTGTGAGTCTGTGCTAAAAAGTTCACAATGCCAGGTTAATAGCCTTAAAAGATAGTGTACATAAATGGAATATTTATTTCCATTCCAATATCTTTGCTGCAATAAATTTGGAAGCTGTTAAATGCTAGGGGCCATGTGGCTTCTTTTGTCGTCTTCTATATCTTTAATTTAGTGTTGTTTTTGTCAGAATATCCTTGTGTTGAGGTTTGGAAATTGAAGTATTCATTATTCAGTCTCTGGACGTTTTTCAATTCCTTATATCTCTTTACAATTGTCTTGGTATTAAGTAATTTATGTATTTAAATATTTGCTATTGTTGGCTGTTAATCACTATTCCAGTTGGAAACAAAGACATATATTCCTTGTATTTCTATTTTTGTTTGTTTGATGGTTTATTGTGGGGCCATGTAATTTATCTTTTCGTTCGCTGTTTTCTTATAAAAATGTCAAAACAGTGAATGCCATGTAAACAATTGAAGACAATTCTTTATAGTTTATTTGAGTTATTCCCCATTACTAGATAGATAATTTAAAATTTGTTTTTTCTTATCCTTACTGCTGAAGTTCACTATTACAGAAGCTTCAGTCTTGGTTTCAACTTCCGAATGGGAACTGGGAGCTGGGGAAGCTGATAACAACTTCTGGAAATGAATCCATCATTTCACTGTCTGATGGGAGGGTAAGATAAATTACAATATTCCTCAAGAGTGGTACTCTTCATTTTTAGGTTTACTAATTATCCTGTCTCTGCCCCCCTTGTGGGCCTTATAATAGGTTTTGAAAGTGAAAGAAGAAAGTTTAGTGCCGGCAAATCCTGATATCCTTGATGGGGTGGATGACCTCATGCAACTTAGTTATTTAAATGAACCGTCTGTTTTATACAACCTGCAATATAGATACAATCAAAACATGATTTATGTAAGTCATTATGTCTCTTTAATGTTTTCCTCAATTATTTGTTTCATGATCATAACTTCTAATGTATTTATGTGCATCACTATCCACAATTCAGACAAAAGCAGGGCCTGTTTTGGTTGCAATAAATCCCTTTAAGAAAGTTCCTCTATATGGTAATGATTATATTGAAGCCTACAAGCGTAAAGCAATTGAAAACCCTCATGTATATGCAATAACAGACACAGCCATCAGAGAAATGATACGGGGTAACTTTTTATTTCTTTATATTCACATTCGTGGTTGCAACTTTAGTGTGCAAGACCACTTCCATATGTTTTACAAGAAGTTGCTGACTCTTGGTCTGTTTTCCTTCCAGACGAAGTTAATCAATCTATAATTATAAGGTCAGTAATTTTTTTGTTGAATTATTATTTTTTATGAGCATCTCTGTTTAGACAACTGTGGTTACTTTCTTTTCTATAAGCTGCTTTAATTTAACCTTTTTGTTATTACATCTATTGCAATTTATATGAAAACTAGTCTTAAGTTTCACTCTTATATTTAAATTCTGAACTGAAATTGTCATGATTTGTGCAGTTAATTTCTGAATAATTAACTAATATTTTAATTTTTTAAAAGCTACTGTGAATCTTGGACTGTTAATTTCTGCAGTAAGTTAGTCCGGATCAAGTGAGGTACGAAGCATATAAAAACAAGGAAATTTTGGTTAAAATACTTCCAACAGTTTAACAGCAATTAACTACTCAATCAGTTAGAAATATTTAAAGAGCATTTAAGAAGTAACTAATTAACTACTCAATCAGTTAGAAATATTTAAAGAGCATTTAAGAAGTAACTGTTTGAGTTATTAATAGTTTTAATTCCAACTTCTTAGTCTTCTAGATTTTTCTGGAAAGCTTATCTATCCATTTATATTCATAATATTCCAGATTCCACCTACCCCAACCCACACCAAACGGGTTATGTTTGTCCCTAGACGTCCCAAAAGTTTGACCAGGGTCTTTTGTTTAATCTTGAACACAACAATGAGTTTGTGGGTCTTCTTTCTTGTATAATGTTCATCTTGCTCATTCCTATTCAATGTAAGACTCAAATTCGCTTGGAATCCTAACAAATCTCCCCTTCAAGTGTGAGTTCCTTCCACATTGGTACACTCCCCCTTAAGCAACAGTGGTGACTTACTTGTATCACATTTTTACCTTAATGATACATGCTTACCTGAATCCCGGATTCTTCACCCACTCATGTGTTCGATCCACGTTTACGCACTAGTCTGTTGTGTTTTTTGGGGGACACACTGGAGAGATTCAGCACCAATGAGCTATGAGCCAACCATATAAGAGATCAAGACATCACCTTCAACCCAAAAGGTTTTAGGTTGGAGGTGGTGTTCTTTTGGGTTGAAGGTGGTGTCAAATCTGTCCTCAAAAGGCATCTGGACTGATTTTAAAATTTTGAGCCTCTTAATTAGGCTGGGTTAGTGGGCTGAGCCAGATCATGCTCACTCCACTTCCTTAAAGAAATAGAAACAAGTGACAAGAAACCTTACAATTCCTAGTTGTTCATAGATTTGATTTGATATTTATGACATGCTCTTTTATTTTTTTTCTTTTGGGATTCAAGTGCCAAGATACATCCATTTGGTTTAGACTTTAAAAGGCCTGAGTTGCAGAATTTCTTTAGTATACTAGACCCACTATTGTTTGTTATTTGGGTCGTTTCTTGCTTCAATTCTTCTGTCTCGTTTCCCTCTATCATTTATATGTTTTAACTTTTGTATAATGGAGATTTGATTGATTGGATACACACAAAAGAAAACTTATTTTTCCATCCTGGGCAACATTTTGATGGATGTAAAATGGCTTCTTCCTGCTGTCTGCAGATTTTTTCGTTAATGACATTCTCTTTCTTGGATGTCAATCTTATGTTCCCCTTGATTGACTGTGTTTTAGTTGGGACCCATATTAATAGTTATCATGCATCTTTTCAGTGGTGAGAGTGGTGCAGGGAAGACTGAGACAGCAAAAATTGCAATGCAGTACTTGGCTGCGCTTGGTGGTGGAAGTGGAATAGAGTATGAAATTTTGAAGACTAATCCAATATTGGAAGCCTTTGGTAATGCAAAAACATTGAGAAATGACAACTCAAGTCGTTTTGTAAGATTCCTGACTTGTGATGTTAATTCTTTAAGTAGTCATAGAAAGAGTTGATAAATTATGTGACTCTAGACAACCATAATAAGGCTAGGCCTACTAAATTCCACATTAATTCCCACTAAACAGCATTTAATGTCCATTAGTAATGAACTCCCATCAGTGTGGCCTTTAATTTGTGTTATATGCATAATTATTTCCCACAATGAAATCATGAATAGTTCACCTTCTCTTGTGATTTTCGATCTTCCCATGTACAATTCAGCCCCTTAATTAAAAAAACATAATAAAAATTACAAAGAAAACCCACAGTTATATTGACCCTCTAGATCATATCAAAATACCCCTAGTACTTTTTGCACTTTCCCAAGCTTCTTTATATTAAGCTGTGATCCCATATCCTTTTGATTCTGAAAGTTCTTGTAATTTGTTGAATGTGACAGGGAAAGCTCATTGAGATTCACTTCAGTGAAACTGGAAAAATCTCTGGTGCTAATATTCAAACATGTAGGTTTTATTCTGTTTAATAGTTGAAAACCACGTGTCTTTTTTCCCACCAAAAGTTTGCAACTAACCATTATGTTAAATGTTTGCATCCGTGTTGGAATACGCCATTCTCCTTGCATGACCAAAACAGTCTTGCTGGAAAAGGTAATTCTTCTTCAGAGCTAACTTTTGTTATGCATCAACTCTCTCAAAGGCTTAGACTTCTAGGTGGAGATACATGTATGGTTTTATAATATATTTCTAACTTTTTTGGGTTTTACATTGTGCTCAGTTAACACTAGTTTTATTTGGTATGTGAACAGTCTAGAGTAGTCCAGTGCAATGAAGGGGAAAGATCCTATCATATATTTTATCAGCTATGTGCTGGCGCACCTCCATCTCTCAGGGGTAATTAATAGTTTATAATACTTTTTCACCTCTGCTAATATATTTGTTGCATATTGTGTGTAGGTTTTAAGTCTCTATATTGTCAATGGAGAAATAAATTATTCCTTGGAATTGTTGCAAATTGTTTCTATGAATTGTGAACATCTTCTAATTGAACCCACAACAATGGTGCATGTACAATGTAATTAATATCGTTCCTAGCTCAAAAGTTCTGAATTTCTCTTTTTCAGTTAATTTGTTTGATAAGAACAATAATTTTATAATAAAACTATTTTATTATCAAACCCAAACATGCACATAGTACCCTTTTAATGCTTAAATTTTAATTCAATAACTTTTATTTTATGTTTCCAATAAGGGGTTTTGATCTCTTTTTATTTAAGGCAATACTGATAACATTAACTAACAAATTAACAAAAACAATTGGAAAATTTGAATGAAGCTTACGTAAGCTTGGTATATTTGTGTATGTCTGGTCTGTAACATTTAGTGTTGTGTTCTTGTCTATTTGACTTTCTATTTTATGTTTTGTTTGATTTATAATTCAGGGAAGCTAAACCTACAAAATGCAGAAGATTATAAATATCTGAGGCAGAGCAATTGTTATTCAATTACTGGTATTAATGATGCAGAAGAATTTCGCACAGTCATGGTACGCCATCTTTGTAGATTAAAGATGATCTGCCTCCATAGACTCTTCAATGATTTCTTACTTCTGCTTGACACAAAAATGAATATACTATTGCCAACTTCCAGGAAGCTCTTGATGTTGTCCACATTGGTAAAGAAGACCAGGAGAATGTATTTGCAATGCTTGCTGCAGTATTATGGTTGGGAAACATATCGTTTACTGTAATTGATAATGAAAATCATGTTCAAGCCGTAGAAGATGAGGGTAAGAAATTTTCAGAGCCTCTACTGACAACATCTACCTAATTGTAGGTTTAGTTCTCTTGGTTTTGTGAAGATATTATTTAACACATCAACATATCAGCACGTTGTCATACATCTATGTTAATACGAATTCATTTTTCATTTTTGTGTCACTTCCTCTCTTCATACCTAAAATCTGATAGTGTCAACAATAACAATATAAAGTAGGAACTATATCAATATGTTATCATTACACTATCAATTTCTATCTTATATTGTGTTTGATTTCCTCTTTTCTTTGTTCCTCATCTAAATCATATAGGATCAGGAGTTTGATCCTTGTACCCGTTCTTCTAGATAAAATTTGAACTTTAACCCAGTTAAAGACGCACTTTGCATTGTCCATGCTTCTACCTCAAAGGGTCATGTGCGAGGGAGTGTGTTTGATGAAAGTTATAAAGAAATTTGTCATCCATTACTGGACATGTTAAGGTTTTAGGAAAATTGGTCCTTCACACTGAACCTGTCATTTAAAACTTTTGCAGTAAAAGTTACTTGATTTCATTTTCATCTGATAATTTTTATTTATGTATGATGTATTTCATGTCTAATTTTTGGTACGTATGTTTTGAACATGTTTTAGATGCCTTAATTTGTTTCAAGTTATTCAATACCTGGTTAGAAATGACCTTTTCTCTGGCTTCTTTAGGTCTATTTCATGTAGCCAAATTGATAGGCTGTGACATCGAAGATCTCAAGTTGACTCTATCAACTCGCAAGATGAAAGTTGGTAATGATAATATTGTCCAAAAGTTGACACTATCACAGGTAAAATAACTGTGATGCTAACGTACCTTTGATTTGTAAATCATTATTCTCAACATACCTTTGATTTGTAAAGTTCATGATGACATGGAATCATAATGCTACATTTTTTTCTTACAGGCAATTGATGCAAGAGATGCTTTGGCGAAGTCAATATATGCATGCCTGTTTGATTGGTTGGTTGAACAGATAAATAAATCACTTGCTGTTGGCAAAAGACGTACTGGCAGATCAATCAGTATTCTAGATATCTACGGCTTTGAATCTTTCAATGTATGTTTACATAAAATCTTGTCTACCTCATTCTTTATGTTTATTATTTATCTTACCGTCTTCATCCTGTTTGCATATTAAATATTTTAGCGCTATTGCTGCTATGACATTTATGCCTGTAGAGAAACAGTTTTGAGCAGTTCTGCATAAATTATGCTAATGAGAGATTACAGCAACACTTCAATCGTCATTTATTCAAGTTAGAACAGGAGGTACACATCCCATACTTAAACACTTATTAAATGTCCTTAGTTAGTAGTACCTAAAACGACAGAAAATATTGAATACCTCTGGAAATCTAAATTTCTGGTTATGCTTGTGGATTGTTGTTTTAAGGAATATATTCAAGACGGCATTGACTGGGCCAAAGTTGAATTTGAAGACAACCAAGACTGCCTTAATCTTTTTGAGAAGGTACACAATATCATAGTTCCCCCTGACTCCTTTACTGCATAATCTCCAGTGTGCTTGTTAATTGAATGATTTCAGTGGGAAAATGTTATCTTAGTTAGTTAAGCCTGGTAGGATATGTAGGGCTTACATACTCAAAGAAATTTATGTCATTTTGTCATGTCTTGTATGTATCAACATATGCAGTGTAAAATAAAAAAAACTCTGAATTTACAAAGGGAAAGATATATGATTGTTTTTCATACATGGGTTTAATAAGCTCTATATATTCTGAAGCTTGATCGAAAGTCCTGAATTTATAAACATGCATCACATGTTTGTATTAGATGTAGCACTTGTAGAATTACTCTTTTTCCTTATTTCTAGGGGTGTGATTAATTACCTTTACTACTGTATCATTTTATTCATTATTTTGTACTTATAGATACACGTGTACTGTTCTAGACACAATTACCAAAACCTTGTACAGTATCAGTAGTCTGATCCATTTTTTGAGCCTAGAAAAGCCTCTCCTTTTTTCCCTGTGCAAAGAGTATCAACATCTTCCCTAGCTTGTTTCTCTTCCAACACGGCATCCTTTCACCTGTGTGAGACCCCATGATAAGGAGCCCCCTTGTTATGACAACTACACTTTTATTCCTTGCTGTGAATACTCTGACATTCATGATTAGAAACTAGAACTCTTGTGACTTAAACTTAACTTATGATATATTTGCAGAGGCCACTGGGGTTGTTGTCCCTGTTAGATGAAGAATCCACTTTCCCAAATGGAACAGATAAAACATTTGCGAATAAGCTTAAACAGCATCTGAATTCTAATTCATGTTTCAAAGGAGAAAGGGACCAAGCCTTTACTGTTCACCATTATGCTGGGCAGGTATTATTCTGATCATGTTCTACAGGAATGAGAAATGCTAGCAACATAATCTTTGGCGTAAACTTGTCTACACACTTATTTAGTTGTTGTATTGCCAACTTAATGGGTCACCCTAGACGTTTAAAGTCAACCAATATTAAAGAATGTGCTAAAGTGGGTGTTGTTGGCATTCTTCTCTGTATATTGGTTTAAAATCTGTTGGTATGTTTACAGGGGCAGTCTATTTAACCTTGTGATCTTTATAATATGATTATGGCTAGGTTTTAAGGAGGATACTGGTAGTAAGACTATTCTTCCAAATTTGAATCCTCATATTAGTTAATCATATTTAGATTTCGTAGTAAATATTTTTTACTCCCAAATGCAATCTTTATAGAGAGTAGAGGGTTACTCATTTCTTATTAATTTTAGTTTTCTCATCTGGCCTGACTGTTTGATAGTTCTACTTGTTGCTCCACTCAGGTAACCTATGATACAACTGGATTCTTGGAGAAGAACAGAGACCTATTGCACTTGGATTCCATCCAACTTCTATCCTCATGCACATGTCCTCTTCCTCAAATATTTGCATCTCATATGCTCACTCAGTCTGATAAACCAGTAGTTGGTCCCTTGCACAAGTCAGGTGGGGCAGATTCCCAAAAGCTAAGTGTTGCAACAAAATTCAAGGTACATTAGCTTAATTATAAAGTGATAAAAAACTTCATTTTTCACAAGAGGATCTAACTGATGTGTGATCTGCAAGTATATAGGATTGCACCATGTAATTTATCATTCACGTGAGGATTGTTACTCCAGAACCTAGTTCACAATCAACAGAGTGTGGATGAGTATATCCCCTAAGTGAGAAACTAAAATTACCAATGAAAATATTCACACAAAACAAGGTGAAATTCACTATTTAGGGGTAGTTAGGGTCCAATTCATCTCAGTCTTAGCTCATGCAATCAGTCCTGTTCTTAGTTCAGCTTTCAAATTTTCAATGCCAAATTGGTAATCCAATTTATATAGTAAGGTCAATTCCAATCCCTTGGTAATTTTACCCTTGTCTTAAATTCCTAATTCCTTTGGTGAGTTCAAGTGAGACATGAATTAGGTTTCGGAATTCAAAAGATCACATAAAAATCAACTCAAATCTTTTGATAATCAATAATTTTGTTGTTCACTTCAGATCCTAACAATTTACCAATTCTTCAATTGTGAGAAAAATCCTAAAATCACTAGATAAATGGCCAAAATGAGAATTAAAGCAAACATTCAAATTTGACATGAAAAACCGTAGATTGAAATTGCTAGAAACGGATTACATGAGGTCAACTTCAAATTGGTAAAATCTCCTCCCTTAACCTAAACATTTAGCAAAAGATAGCAAAAGAGAAGTTGAACATAAAATTTCTTATTTTCACAACGTCTTAGCCCCACAATCAGAGAAATGAATCTCTTTATTCTTGTTCAAAAAAATGGCAGGTGCCGATTTTTGGTTAAGACATCTATCAAAAGGCACTTGACATGTACACAATGAAAATGGAGTCTGTACATGGTGATATAACTGTAACACCTTCATGATTCAAGGATGGTGTACACTGGGAAAGATATGGCACCTTTATTTAATTGGAACATTCAAACAACAAATAATCATCTTGTAAACGTTGAGGTAGCAGAAGTAAAATACTTGGAAACAACTCCATTGTGGCCACATAAGGCTTTTGGAGTGCACATACTAGTGCTCCAATAACCAGTTCCATTACTTTACTAATCCTTTGGGACTTTCCTACATCCAAACCGAAATACACGATTTTGATGAAACCAAGATGGAAAATCATTGAAATCTAAACTAACAAAGGAACGAGTTCTTACTGTGAATCTTAACAAAATGTTGGAGAAATAT
The DNA here is from genome assembly GCF_000499845.2 of Phaseolus vulgaris. Taxonomy (NCBI): domain Eukaryota; kingdom Viridiplantae; phylum Streptophyta; class Magnoliopsida; order Fabales; family Fabaceae; genus Phaseolus; species Phaseolus vulgaris. The sequence continues at coordinate 417,057 of NC_023757.2, forward strand.
TTGAAATTAAGCCCTATTTACCCTCCAAATCCACTTATATTATGGATTTATTGCAAATGCTTTGGCAAATTAGTATTTAGTTTATTTCTAGTTATTTCTTTCATTGTTATGAATGAATAATAATTAATTCATGTCACATGTTTTACTGAATGAATAGTGCTTGTAACATGGTTCAGCTGATAAGTAGAATGGGGTACAGATACAAATATTGTAATTTTTTTGGGACGAAAAATGAAAGTAGGTGGAGAATAGAATAAAAATTCAAATGTATTAAACCAATTATTATTTGGAAGGTAGATAAATCGTCTTTCCCCACTACTAAAAGCTACTTAAATATTCATTTTCATTAATATTGATATTGATATTTATTGCACTTTATTTGATATTGAAATTATTTCCTCTGTTGATGTCTAGGGTCAATTGTTCCTATTGATGCAACGACTAGAAAGCACTACTCCACATTTTATTCGCTGTATTAAACCAAATAATCTCCAATCACCTGAATCATATGAGCAAGGGCTTGTGTTGCAACAGCTGAGATGCTGCGGGGTCCTGGAAGTAGTTAGAATATCAAGATCGGGTTTTCCAACAAGAATGTCTCACCAAAAGTTTGCCCGAAGGTATAATAGCAGAGAAACTGATGATTTAGTTTAATCAGATATGGTTCTGCACGTTTCTAACCTTGTTCTTATCGGTGCATTGAATCAGATATGGTTTTCTCCTCCTTGATAATGTTGCATCTCAGGATCCACTTAGTGTTTCAGTGGCAATTCTTCATCAGTTTAATATTTTGCCTGAGATGTATCAAGTTGGCTACACGAAATTATTTTTCCGAACAGGACAGGTAATATGTGATTATTTTTTTAATTTATACAAATTTTTTTCTCAGACCCCCAAAATCTTTTACTAACTCCATGTGTGCTTTTTAGAACCAGGAAACTTTGAGCTTTAGTGATTTGGTATTAGATTGAATTATAATTTCTAGTTTGTAGTTCTATTTGTATCCGCTATTTCATGAAAGTTGTAGGAGCATAATTTATTTTAAGTATGTTCCAATTTATGATGCTTGACGGCTCTGCAGATCGGTGTGCTTGAAGATACTAGAAATCGTACCCTCCATGGTATTCTACGTGTACAAAGTTGTTTTCGGGGTCACCAAGCTCGTCGTTCTCTCAAGGAGCTTCAGGGGGGAATCTGTACTTTGCAGTCATGTATATTATTTTTCACTACCTTATTCTTTAAATCACATGTTCTTCACTACCTTATTCTTTAAAAGTGTAACGAAATGAACACATTTTTTGCCTAATCATGCAGTAATTAGGGGGAACAAAACAAGAAAGGAATATTCAGCTTTAGTGAAGAGGCATAGAGCTGCTGTTATTATACAGAAGCGCGTGAAAGCAGTATTTGCCAGAAACAGAATGAAGACTATTAGTGATGCGGCAACAGTCATACAAGCAGGTAAGATATATGATAAATACTAAGATATACAAACAGTATTTGCTAGAAACAGAATGAAGACCAATTTTTGCTAGAAACAGATACATGATAAATTCTAAGATATATGATACCAATTTTTGTTGTTTGGGATATTCAAATTAAGGCTGTTAAAGATAACACCATTTCTTTTTTTCAAGAATAAACGGGGAATGAAGCACAAGATAATTTACATAAAACTGCTATTTCTTGTTGGAATCTGGACACCAGTCTTTTCAATGGCGTGCTGTCAATAAATTTTCACAATTTTGTTTGACCTACCTTTTGCAGTTATTCGGGGTTGGTTGGTCAGAAGATGCTCAGGAAATATTGGATTTTTGAAATCTGGAGACATGAAGGTATTCTCTTTCCCATACTTCAGAAACTACAATCTTTGGACACATTTTTTATATTATATTATGCTTATAGAGGCAAGATCTTTGTGATTCTTACCATCATGAACTCCAAAACAGATGAAAGACTCGGATGAGGTTGTGGTTAAGGCATCTTTCCTGGCCGAATTACAGCGGCGGGTACTCAAGGCTGAAGCTGCCTTGAGAGAGAAGGAAGATGAAAACGACATCATTCGTCAGAGACTCCAACAATATGAGAGCAGATGGTCTGAATATGAATTGAAGATGAAATCCATGGAAGAAGTGTGGCAGAAACAAATGAGATCCCTACAATCTAGCCTCTCCATTGCAAAGAAAAGCCTTGCTATTGATGACTCTGAAAGAAATTCAGATGCATCTGTCAATGCGAGTGATGAGAGGGATTACAGCTGGGATGTAGGAGGTAATCACAGACGGCAAGAAAGCAACGGGGCAAGATCAACAAGTGCTGGTTTGAGTGTTATAAGTAGGTTGGCTGAAGAATTCGAGCATCGGAGTCAAGTATTTGGTGATGATGCCAAGTTCTTGGTTGAGGTAAAATCTGGTCAGGTAGAAGCAAGTTTAAGCCCAGATCAAGAGCTTAGGAGGTTAAAACAGATGTTTGAAGCTTGGAAAAAAGATTATGGGACAAGACTGCGTGAAACAAAAGTCATTTTAAATAAACTTGGAAATGAAGACGGTGCACTTGAGAAAATGAAGAAAAAGTGGTGGGGAAGAAGGAACAGTACACGGATAAATTGAGTTTTTCTTCTTTCAAGTTTTAATTTATCTTTAATTTAATTTTTTAAAGGTTCGGCTTTGGTGTATGCACTTTTTCCAGTGCATTGCCAAATATATATCCGAAAGTGAGGAAAAAACAATAGAAAAGCTTAAAAGAGTAGGAGTGTTAGAATGAATGAATTTATTAGTAATGTCTGCATGAGTGTTGATACCCATTGCTTGTCAAATTTGCTGTGAGGCCCCAAATGTAATATACACTAAGCACTTTGTTGGCCACGCAAAAATTGTAAAAATTCATAGGGAGTTTCTTCCAAAATGATGGGGTGCAGGAAGAAATTTGTTAGGGGCAGGAAGAAACAGCCAAATTCATACTCTTCTCCATATTTCCCAGCCTTTTGCTTCCTGCACTCCTCATTTTTAAACCTGCAACCCCACAGTTGGGTGCAATGACTGAATTGCCCTTCGTCCATTTCTCTTACACTGCAGAAAAAATAGGCTTGTATTTGGACTTATGATAGACTAGGTATAAATTTGATTGACCCTTATTTGATTAAATTAAATTTTATGTGACAATCTTATTTGATTAAATTAAATTTTACGTGAGACTTGAAGAATAATAATCTTTTAAATTGTGGTTAATGAACTTTGGATCAATTAAGCTAATCTATACAATCATCTTTTGGATGTTGTAAACGGTCTAGTAATATGTTGGATGATCTATTTTACTAGTATTATTTTAATTTGGATTACGACAACAAATAGTAACAAACAATTCTCCTTTGAGATAATTCCCAAAATGCAAATGGCTCACCGAATTATACTACTTCACAGGCAAAAGTTAATCCAAATCAGAATTAAACATAAGATAAGATAGAAAGGTTGATGAGTAAAAGGGATAAAAAGGACAGAAATAATTTATATACGCTAATTCGGGTTTTAGCTATACATTTGACGTTGAGAATCAAATCTTGTGAAAGCAATATCCAAAGAAGCCAAATTTATGTCAAAACCATAGCTCTGACCTCCATACTGCACATACAGATGTTCTTTGGGTGACATGGGAAGAGGGAGAATTTGAGAGATTTGTGGTAATTGTGGTGAAGGTGGAGGAAAATCTTGTGTATATTTAGTGTAATATATGTCAGCTAAGAGAAGCCATACAAGATCAGGATCAATAGATGAAAGTCCATGGAGGGCATTCAGAGAAGCATCTCGAAGTCCAACAACACTGCTACAGGCTATCCCCACAACCAAACCACTAACCTTCTTCAGAACAAGTTCTAACGCAGAGGAACTGCTCTTGTTACGGCATAAGTCACCAATCATGTTGAGCACGGCAATCTGAACCTTGAGATAGGATGTCTCAGCCAATGAATCCTCTGAACTCATGGAACTGCTTCTGTAAGGTAGTTGCAAAGGGATCTTCTCATCTTTGAAAACTGACTTTTTATGAAATGGGGATGTTGTCAGAAGTTTCCAAAAGTGAGGCCCATCAGAGAGGAAACGACGTGTGAAGAAATTTCCTCCACAAACGGGCACTACATTGCTGATCACACTCAAACATCTCCGCACAGCCTGCCAAAATGAGTTGCATCCAAAAAATATGTCAAGCAAAATCAACCATAACTCGTTATTATACCAACCCTAAAGTGAGAAATGAGCGTAATGAGGGACTACTCACCACTGGATTCCTGTTCTGAATACAAGTAACCAGGAATGGCCATATTTTATTCATTGCCGGAAGTAGCCGGTTTTCGTCAGCCCCTTCTTCATTAGCTTCCAAAGTATCCTTCAGCTGATACAGTGATAGTGATTCTAAGGCTTCTTCAGTTGCTTCTTTAATTTCCCTTTCATGTTTATAAGCTGCTTCTACTTTTGCTATTGCCAAAGTACCACTCTAAAACCAGAAATTATCCAAATAGCAATGAGAAAAATGCAAAATAGGATCTTATTGTTCAAGATTATTTTAGATTCATACTCAATCTAACAGGCAAATAATAACTGACAATCACATTCCAAACCACTGCCATTTTGTGTCCAATTCTGCAATATAAGAACCCCGTGTCATTTGGAATAGCTATCCATACAATTTTACTTTTATAGAATCGAGCTAGGCCGGCCCTACACAAGGATTTACTTTCGGATAAGAAAATAATTCATTACTGATGGAAGTTGTGTAGAATATATCTTCCCACAAGGAACCAAGAACAGGATGTCAGAGATGCCTAAAAAGGCTTGAACTCAATGACTGTCAACAAATAAACCTCCTAGGTAATAGAAATACAAAACAAAGCAGAGCAACTATATAAAGAAAAGTGCTTAAGAAAAACCTGAACATAAACATCAGTACAATAAAGCAGTCAAATATCCCTAAAAATGAATGACAAATAAAAAGGAGAGATGAGCCCATAAAAACAACTTTACCATTTAATCCTATTTCTAATTCAAAACAAAAAATAACGAAACAATGAAATAGAAGTCATCCTTTACTGCTGTCAAATTTAACAGCCTTCGGCTGTTTCAAGTGAACGAGAGAACGTAAATTTTCACACACTAGACAAGAAGGTAGCAGGGGCATATCGCTGATCAGAGTCCAGCAATTCATAAAATATCTTTCAAAACTGCCTGAAGTACCGATAAAGAATATATGCTTCTCATATTTACATTAATGGCTAACATGCTGAAGTGTAAAAAGCATTTTAACCAAAAGATACCTCAATTATATCCAAGGCAGCTAAACATATCTCTTGCTTGATAGATGCTAGAAGTGGGATTGCAGCAGTAACACATGAACCAGCAATAGAACCAACTGTTCGTCTATATCTTCTAGAATCATTTAATTTGAATAAAATGTCCTCCCACTGATCTACAAGCAAAACACTTCACTTAATAATAATTGACAAACCACCATTACCACAAGAGAATAGGCATTACAGTCTGGTTGATGCAGAAGCACTAAGTCCTATTATACTGTTCTATAGCAACACAATCAAGGAAATTAGCAGCATTAGTAATAAAACTATGAGTGTGAAGTGAACCCAATAAAGTCTTAGAAGACCTAGCACTTGACAGAAATGGTAATCCTAACAACATGAACTTATAAATGATTGACATACTATGTAAAATTAAGGTAATATTATCCAATTTACTTACTAATTACTAATACTATCACTCTAACATTATACTATTATAAACTGAAATCTGAATTTGTTGGTGGTTAAGACCTCATGTTAACTTCATCGATTTTAAAGATCCCAACAAGTTTGGGAAAGTATAAATATACAGACCCTAATGTAGTAACACACAAATGTTATGTTTATAAATGGATCAATAATGGATAAAATAGTGCTCTCTTTCTTGAATACTAACACAAACCTTTACTAGCCATTTATGGATTAGGAATTTTATGAAAATCTCTTTTTAAGTTTACACATGAAGCAAGAAATTTTAGAAAATCTAGATGCTCTTGATATATATCAAGGACTAGTAGCTTTTTCTCCCTTCACCCAGCCTCTCTTTTTAAAGGAAATTTCAATAATAAAATAAAATCATGCAGTTGATTATCAAGTTATGCCTACATATGGGCTTACTGGGATGTAGTTTTTTTGGTTTTTCCTTAGTTAATTACTTTATCACTTTATTTATATTTCAGTGGTTTGTTACGGGCTAGCTTTTTTATTTTCTATCAGCTAACAATTAATAGTAATGAACTTTAACAACATGACTTCGTGTCTACACCCTAGAAAGAAGAAATCTTCAAGAATTTACTGAATTTTCTACTATGGTGTCCACTTGTGGAAGGGGAGGCCATGGAAATAGGGAAGAACATGGTAGTCAAGGGTGAACTATGCAAAAAGAATGCTACATATTGAAGGAAGCATTTCGTACTCAAGTCAATGATTCCTTGAGATCTAAAAAGAACTCTAAATAATTGTAATTCCGAACCTTGCATAGTTTCTGCAGAATTGGAGATTATAGACTTCACATCTCCAGCGAACAACTCTGCCTGAGTGGGTAACAGGAAAGCTTCACGTTTTGATGCCTTCACAATTTCTGCTACTGCCTGAATCAATCAATTTACAGAGCATTAATATTAGAACTAAGTAAATATTTTGAAACCAAAAGCTCTTCAGATATGCATGCTAATTAAATAAGAAACAAATTGCAAAAAGAATAGGCATATCTATTTCTAACTAAAAAAATGGTAAAGAATATAAAAAGATGGAGGAAATAGTGTGATTAAAATCCACTCAACAGGGAAATGGAAGCAATTTTAGAGGTTGTAGCTTGCAACAGACCTTTAGGAATGGAATAGTAAGATCAGGATGTTGATGTCTACCCAGTATTTCAAGTTCCATTGACACAGAGCGCATCTGTTCAATTACACATAGTTAGACCACATGACTTTAGGAAATAAAGTCTAAGCGTGTAGGAAGGTAATTATTTGCTTTCTATATATGCATTGTAATCAAATGCAAAAGAGTTAATGACCATGTGAAGGCAACTATTAGCCAACAATACCCATATAAATTGAGCATTATTAGGAAAGTTAACCCTTCCATGGTGGTATCTGAACAACACTTTTGGCACAATGTCAAACAATTAAAGGCCATAAAAATTCAAAAGAATAATCACACATAGCAAACAATCAGGAAGCTAGTTTGCTTAAAATGGCAATAAGAGGCCATGGTCATACTGGTTCCTCAAGCAGAGGCAAAATCTTGTGAGCCACTCCAATGTAGGACAGCATGGATGCTAGCACGTTTGGCACATGATGATTTAGGTCCAAATGACGTAATTGTCGACATATTGAATCAACCACATAGTCTGCATTTTCCAAAACTAACTGTCCAACCTACATAAATGTATATAAGATAGAAATCAAATAATAGTCATCCAAAAAAATTAGAAACTAAACAAAGATCATGACTAACAGTTGGAAAGCCAGATGTGGTTGAAAGTATATGCAAGACAGAATCTGCTGCATTTCTAACTCGGTAATTTGAAGAACTAAGATTCTCCAGCAATAAATAAAGTGAAGAGTGTAGAAATCCACTAGAAACAAAATCTCTTCCAAGGCACATATTAAAGATTCCTACTCCATCAATAATAACCTGTTTCACAATAAATAAACCATTCTTGATTTTGTCAATTTTCTTCAGAAGTAAATATAAAAACGAAACCAAATCACAATGAATAAACAGCCATGTCAGCTTATGAAATTAGCACTTTCCTCACGCAGCATTGCAGCATCTTGGAAAAAGTATAGGCTAATATCTTCTTCAACCACAGCATGAAGCGGCAAGTCAGCAGTTCCACAATCAATTGGAACATTCCATACCTCAGCAGATAAATACTCATGTAAGATCCCTCCAATGCACTCAACTAAATAACTCCTTACACCTTTATCCTTGGGCATCTCCCAGAAAGATGTATGAAATGCACAATTATGAAATATTCTAGCAAAATCATTACTTGCTTGATCCGATACACCAAATATTATCTCATTTAGCATGCATGCAGCTGTGCTAGCTTGCCTCAATAACTGTCCAGAACCATGCCTGTCATACCAAGACTGCCAGCTTTCTTTATTGTATTCTCTTAAACGAAGCTCAGAAACCAATTTACGGAAGTAACCAAGCAGGGTCTCAATCACATGCAACAGAAGCCCTTCACTTATATTATCTAGCAGTGACAAACAAAGGTAAAACAAGTAAATCCAGGTTAACGACAAACACTGTAAGAGCTATGAGAAAAGAAAAAAACATTGAATTGAAAATCACCTGCCACTATAGATAAACCCACAAATCGGAGAATCCCTGCAAGAGGTTGGTATAACTTAAGACTACCAACATAACTAAACCAAGGGGGCATGCGAGGAAGCTCATACTTATTTTGAGCAGTTTTAACAGGATTTTCTAGACTCTTTTCCTCAATAAGCCTGCATTTAGGGACTTCAGATAAACCAGAATTTATAAGAGAGGGGCTATAATTGAAAAAATTAGCTCCAGATTTCAACTCAGCAATGGAGGGAAGATATCCCAGGGCTGATGATCGATCTGTCGAAGTGAGTTTTCTGAGTGAACCAGAAAACACTGAATTATGGCTTAGACATGCAGCAAACAAATCTAGGAATCTAGCAGCTTCAACCTAATCATTTCCAAGAATCAGACAGAAGTCCATGAAAGAAAATATGAAAAAGGGTTCATTTGTACTAAAACAATAAAAAAAGAAAATATAAATATAAAGGAGATATAACCTATGCTTTATCTTTTAGAATATGTGGGATTTAGGCCTAACTTAACCTCAAAATCGATTGGTAACATGAGGTTTGCGCTTCCTTACATACTATAATTTGGTCATATCTCTAATCGGTGTAACATACCCCCTCACACCGAGGACTAAATATCTCAGGCGAGATATTAAATATTTGTAGGTGGTTCGATAACAAACCTTGATAATATAAGCTCTAATACCACTTAAAAAGTGTGTATTTTAAGTGTAACTTAACATCATAAAACTGGCTGGCAAGTTTGTCCCCCCGCTTATATACAATGTAATTTTCAGATTAAGTGGACAAACTAGAAGCGTTACTCCTAGTCCTAATTAATAGAGATGAAAAAACCCCTCAATATAATGATATATGGAAAACACTCTTAAAAGATCATCTAAAATATTCCAAGAGACAATAATAATGATATATTTTATAGATATTCATTTTGAACCCTCAAGCTAAAGCTTACTAAGCTTGTTATAAATGAACACACTAAAACTAATTAAATAAGGAAGCACATAATGAAGTATAATGAAATTAAAAAACCACTCCAAAGATAAAATACACTTAAATATTCTAAAAGAAAAAATATCACTTATGAGATATTTTCAAGATATGCTAGCAATAAAATCATAGTTCTCTATATAATAGACATGCCTTGTCACGTGCAATTGGTGTTATCTTTAAATTAAAGAATATTTTGAAGTAACACAGTTACACCTAGTTAGTTACAGGGGAAGTTTACTGTAGACCCAAAAAAGGAGGAGGTTTGGGTCTTCGTAATTTGGTATCTAAAAATATTGCTTTGGCATATAAATGGTTTTTTCCTAGACTTTATCAGTATCTCTTTATTTCACAAAGCTACTGCTTTTCAGTTCTATTCTTTAATTCACTCAACTCAACTGTTTCTTAGGATATTCACTTTTTAAAAAGTGATCGGGAATTTTCTGAATTTCAGTCTTAGAGAAAAGCTTTGACAGTGTTCTTAGGCTGCAGTTCTTTGTTATATTTGGTTGGAAAGAAATGTGAAAATCTTCTCGGAATGTTAATCTCCTATTGAGTTCATTCCGTATAGAGCAGATTTTATAGCATCATGGTGTTTTTTTATCAATTTATTTTGGCTGCGCCAGTTTTAGTCATAGCAGATTCTATCCTCCTTTTGTATTTTTCCTTTTTATCTTAATAAGTACTTTCATTATCAAAGAATAATTAAATTACAATGTAGAATATAAACCAATTTGTACCCTGTATGATTAATAAGTTTTTTCCATTCCACTATTCCAAACCAAGATAACAATATCTAAACAAACAAAAGAAATCATGATTGTAAAACAGGAGAAATTATAATAGATGTATAGAAAGAATGAGTTCAATTATTATAGAAGCACGTACAGGAGACTGAAGATGAGCCACTAATAGTCGAGGACCAGAATAAAATATTATTGTTAGTAATTTCTGAGCATGTAACACAGCGTGTGACTCCTCATGACCAAGCACTACCCTGGGAAGCTTTTCAAGGTGCCTGAACTTGAAAGAGGAAATATTTCTGATAAGGAAAAAACCTAAGGGGGAAACCATCCTCAATGAATAACAAGTCCAAACTAAAAGATGAACCTGATAAAAATCTCTGTAGCACTGTTTTTTATAACGTGTTTCAAATTTTGTGAGAACAAATACTCAAGGAAATCTTGTGCAGTTGAAGACACCTCATTGGATACATCAAAGACCAAGGCACTTAAGCACTCCTGAATCATTAGTAAATGTATTAAAATAAAATAAAAAATTACAAGAGAAAATTACTTGACAAGATACAGCAGTACTAGTTTTGTTGGTGTTTTGACGGGAGCATAATGTCAACGACTTTAAATAATATCTTCACTCAATAAACCATCCGAGAGAAAGATCCTGGTTTTTAACCTATTTATGGTAATGGATAAAATCTAAGTTTTTTATTGGTTTTATAAAGGCAATGGGGAAGAGAATGCTGTGAGTACTGAAATTCACAAGGATCCAACTAAGTATAGCTATTAAGTGCTTGTTCAGGATTAGATTGCACTAAGCTACACATCTATCAGCAACTTTTTTATTATATAACATCATATGATCAACCTGAATAAAGCATACCAATGGTTATGGCACAAACCTAACATAATTCCCAGTTAACCAGTTCAGAGCTCACCAAAAGCATCAGTCTACTTTCCCCCAGTGTGTAGAAGCACTCTGACAACAGTCCTTTTATGGCATCAACAAGTCCCTTTCTCACCTTTTGTGAAGGGTGAATACAGATCTGAAATTCAATGATTTGACTCTTCAAATATAAAGCAACATTATATATTAAAATATACACATAGCACTACAGTTTCAAAAATCCAAAGCCAGCAAAATAGACAAGGAAACTAACATCATGAAACATACGTGTGGAAATGTTGCACCCAACAGCTTATTTACATTTTCTGATGTCTTCTGCATCCAACCCTTTGTTCGGTTCACATGCAACGACAAGTTCTCTTTATCAGGATCAGTATTCCCTGTTTCTTGGAGTTGAGTTTGGGAATAAGAGATTTTTTCTGACTCAACACCTATATCTTCTGCAGTTTTTGTATTAACACAATTTTTAACTTGCAAGTGACGAAGCTCCTCCAAAAGAGAAATGGTTGAATTACACTCATTTGAATCAAAGTCTGAAGATGATTCAATATCCAGGGTAGGTGCATTAGCTTCATCCTGGAGGACTATCATAAGAAACTCTGAGAACCCTCTGATTGCTAGGTCAATAGAATCCACATTCCCAGCAGGCCCACTTATCACTGTTTTTGCACTGCGTAAAACTTTAGCTAACTGACTAGAAATGCCAGGTAAAAAGAAGGCTAATGCATCTGCAGAACCAACCTATAAAAGTAAACCAGAACAATCAATTGATTTGATTCCATATTTACATCTAGTTAGAAAGAATTTAAACATGTAAAAAACTAGTTTAATATCGAGAGGACAAAGTCTCTCACTTCATGTATTTTAAGACTTCTCCCAATTTCCACTCCATAACCAAAATCCAGGTGTGCATTTTGTGATGTGTAAGAAAATAGAACAACTTCAGAGGATTCCATAGATGCAATAAAAGGTAAACCTATACGATGGAGTCCTGTTAATTCAGTTATTTCATAGTTTTCATTGTTGTAATGGGATAGAAAAAGCTTTTATACCTTTGGTTCTCTTCCTATGGCTTCTTCATAGAAAAGTCCAATCAAACATGCGGGGAGATGACTATTTTATTTCCCTGATAAACTTGGTTGTATTTTTTCCCTTTTTTATCTTTTCTGAGGAGGATATCTTAACCTCCTTTATTTATACTATTGGCCATTCATCCCTATAATATTTATCTTTCCTTGGCAAAAAAAGAATAAATAACTCACGCAACTGTTTCAAAAAGCATATTTTATTGTAATACCTTAGCAACAAGCACTCGCAGTGTTTTGAATGCTTCAATTCGAAGTCTTGCAGAACCTTGCTGTCCCCTGGCAGCCTCTGTATCTGCAGTCTTTTCATAAGACCAAATTGGTACTCAAAATTCAATAATATTTGGCAATTAACTTTCAGAAGAAAAAAGAGGATGGGGAAATTCCATTTAGGTCCCTTCTAAAAAAAATCTGTCTTAATTACTTGAAGAAGTTATCTTCTATAATAGAAGTGCTATATGCTTTAAATAAATTTTGGTTATTCTGTTATAAAATGTTATTATCCAGTTAATTCCCCACCTAAAAAAATAAAATAAAAACATAACTGAGTTGGAATTCAACCAAAAAACTCTAACAAAAACCAACATACTTTAAGAAGAAGTGATAGCCAGTGTCCAATAGCAGCTGATGCAAATTGAGACTGAAGAAATGCAAGTAAACATTCTTCTGATTCCGAACCATTCATGGAAGTTTTATGGAGTCTATCATTACTATCTTCATCCGAAAGTGTCGGCAAACCGGGAATTTGTTTACACACACAAGACATATCGGAACAGGGATATAAACTCAAAAGCAGTGCCTTGACACACAACAAAATTCCTTCACGAAACTCCTCTGAAGCCTCGGAGGGTGACAACATGGCCCCGTATGTTAACTTTTTTAGTAGCACAACCATCTGCGAAAGAATACCAACATTCAGTTTCATGCGTTTTAATCTCGTAGCAAACACCATTTAGTTAAAATTTTAGACACTGTTCAAGCCTATGAGAAGTATGTACTCAATAGCAGTCATGAGTTAATACAGCTACGGAGTAAATACCAGTGAAATTGACACTTGCAAATTACTTAAAGCCTACAAAAAACAGAATGTGCAATACTAGCTAAATATAAACAAAAAATAAACCTCACATAAACACCATTTCATGCCACTGGTTATTCAGAAACAAATGAGTCATAACTATTTCAATGTGACACAAAATTATCCAGGGTATGTAAGCTTAGATCACTACGATCAGCATACAACCCCCTTACATTAAAGAACATTTAAAACGACTGAGGTAAACAATCAACAAAAATTAATAATACTGCACAATATATATACACTTGTTCCACGTTTTACACTAAAAAATATTGAGAAGGAGTCCTTCATCTCCTATTTTGCCCTAAAGGCTGGAGTACAATGCAGCGCAACTTAAGTTTCTGTGCATTCAGGCCAGTATCCCCAAATCCACACGTATCTAGATTCCTTGTGCTCTTTATTTGTTCCTTTCGTTCATCATCCTTCCCTAATGATGAGAGCAGCATAGCTCTCAATTCACAAAAATTCCAACACACTCAACAGTGGCAGTTCGATTTTACTCAAGCAATAAACAAAAGCAAAATAAAATCCCAATGTAATAAATCGCAATTTGCAGAAATGTCAAAGGCATACATCAATCAGCACACACACCTGATCCACAGAATTCAAACGACACTTCCTCAGAAGCTCCTCCAAACATTTAACCACACCTTCAGCAACTCCATCACTTACTTCAACAGGTGTTTTCAAAACACCAGGCATATCATAATTTTCCTGAGAATCGATTTTCTGCGTAGACCTACACTGAATCGCTGCATCAAGCAGCAGGAGCAACGGAAAGAGTGTGTAGCTGGGAAACAAAAATCACATCAAACGGTGAGAGCGAGTAAAACAAGCACTAAATAAAAAGTGAAGCATGAAATAATAAAACTCCAGATGAGAGAACACATAAGAAAAAATATAGCAGAATTAATGTGGCGTTAATGAAATTAAAATGAATCTTAAACTAGGGTTTATAGAGGGTGTAGAGTTTGTGAAGAGGTAGCTTACTCGAAGAAGGGTTGTAAAGTAGAGGGCGAAGAACTGTGAAGGAAACGAAGGAGTTGGGGAATTACGGTGACGGAGCAATGCTTCTGATTGTGAATGTGAGGGTTTTGCACAAGGTCGAGAAGGTGCAGCGAGTGTGACTTTAAGCGTTGGAAGGTGCTGCTTCTGAGTTGGTCAGGTTCCATTTCTTCTTGCGTGAGCTTGTCCATATTGTTGTTGAAAGAGAAGAAGTTGAAAGATGCTAACAAGGTGTTTGGTTAATTGACGCTGAAAGAGAAGACGATGAGTGTTGTTGAGTAGGTTTTTGGTTTTGGTTTGTGAAAACGCGGAACAAAGGTCTAAGCTGGGTGGAATCGATGGTAGAAGAGTGTAGGTGATTTTCATCTGTTTTTAATTAAATTATACACTTTCATCTTTATTTGTCTATTGTGTTATTAATGAATTATAGGGAATAAAATATTTTGAATTATGTAGTGTAGAAAGAGATAAAACAAAATTAAAAAATAAAAGCGAGGAAAAATCAGGATATTTTGTCTTATTTCTAGGATGTTTTAATTTGAAATTTTTACCAGACGTTTTTTATTGTGTGTACTAAGTTGTGACCAAGGTTTCAACCTTAAATTCGTTTCATTAATTTGCCATAAATTTTTTATTCATCATTAGTGGTACGAAAGGAAGGTTCGACTTTGTGTGTGAGACTGTTTGATTTTTTTCCTGACTTAATACTCATCTGTTTGACTTGAAATTTCTCGCATTTTGTTCCAAATTTTGTTGAGACTCTTACATAGAATTTCAACAAAAAATCCTTTTGGGAAAACTTTTCAGAAATTTTGGACACTCCAAGGCTATCATCTCTCCAAATTCATGAATTTTGGCCCTAGTTTCTACAATTTTTTTCAGAGGTAAAAATTTTTCAAAAAATACACACAAGTACTTTCATGTGCTGTTTGATTTTTTTCGTGGGCGAATACTCATCCGTTTGACCTAAAATTTGTCTCGTTTAGTCCGAAATTCAGTGGAGATTCTTGGGTGGAATTTCAGGAAAAAACTATTCCGGGAGAATTTTCCAGAAATTTTGTGCAAACCAAGGTTATCCTCTACCGAAACTTGTGAAATTCCGGCCTAATTTATGCAATTTCATTCTGGGCCCGTATTGCGCTGAAAAAAATTCACACAAGCACTTTCGTATCTTGTTTGCACCCAGGCAAGGAGGCACGTCCAAAAACGAATCACAAAAAGAAGATACGGGGAAGAAAAGCCAGGACGTTTTGTTTTCGGAAAACCGGTTTTGTTCACTCTCGGTCTAGGACCTACTACGCCTTACTCCTTGGGTATTTTGGTATGAAATTTTTACCAGACATTCGTCACTGTGTCTATTGAGTTTTGGTTGGGGTTTGAGCCCCGGATTCGTCCCACAAGACTGGCAATAAATATTTTACCCGTTACTGCCAGGGCTGAAAGGAAGGTTCGTTTGTGTGTGAAACTGTTTGATTTTTTTCGTGGGCGAATACTCATCCGTTTGACCTGAAATTTGTCGCGTTTTGTCCCAAATTCAGTGGAGATTCTTGGGTGGAATTTCAGGAAAAAACTATTCCGGGAGAATTTTTCAGAAATTTTGTGCAAACCAAGGCTATCCTCTACCGAAACTTGTGAAATTCCGGCCTAATTTATGCAATTTCATTCTGGGTCCGTATTGCACTGAAAAAAATTCACACAAGCACTTTCGTATCTTGTTTGCACCCAGGCAAGGAGGCACGTCCATAAACGAATCACAAAAAGAAGATACGGGGGAGAAAAGCCAGGACGTTTTGTTTTCGGAAAACCGGTTTTGTTCACTCTCGGTCTGGGACCTACTACGCCTTACTCCTTGGGTATTTTGGTCTGAAATTTTTACCAGACATTCGTCACTGTGTCTATTGAGTTTTGGCTGGGGTTTGAGCCCCGGATTCGTCACACATAACTGGCAATAAATATTTTATCCGTCACTGCCAGGGCTGAAAGGAAGGTTCGTTTGTGTGTGAAACTGTTTGATTTTTTTCGTGGGCGAATACTCATCCGTTTGACCTGAAGTTTGTCGCGTTTTGTCCCAAATTCAGTGGAGATTCTTGGGTGGAATTTCAGGAAAAAACTATTCCGGGAGAATTTTTCAGAAATTTTGTGCAAACCAAGGCTATCATCTACCGAAACTTGTGAAATTCCGGCCTAATTTATGCAATTTCATTCTGGGTCCGTATTGCACTGAAAAAAATTCACACAAGCACTTTCGTATCTTGTTTGCACCCTGGCAAGGAGGCACGTCCATAAACGAATCACAAAAAGAAGATACGGGGGAGAAAAGCCAGGACGTTTTGTTTTCGGAAAACCGGTTTTGTTCACTCTCGGTCTGGGACATACTACGCCTTACACCTTAGGTATTTTGGTCTGAAATTTTTACCAGACATTCGTCACTGTGTCTATTGAGTTTTGGCTGGGGTTTGAGCCCCGGATTCGTCCCACAAGACTGGCAATAAATATTTTATCTGTCACTGCCAGGGCTGAAAGGAAGGTTCGTTTGTGTGTGAAACTGTTTGATTTTTTTCGTGGGAGAATACTCATCCGTTTGACCTGAAATTTGTCGCATTTTGTCCCAAATTCAGTGGAGATTATTGGGTGGAATTTGAGGAAAAAACTATTCCTGGAGAATTTTTCAGAAATTTTGTGCAAACCAAGGCCATCCTCTACCGAAACTAGTGAAATTCTGGCCTAATTTATGCAATTTCATTATAGGTTCGTATTATGCTGAAAAACATTCACACATGCACTTTCTTATGTTGTTTGCACCCAGGCAAGGAGGCACGTCCAAAAACGAATCACAAAAAGAAGATACGGGGAAGAAAAGCCAGGACGTTTTGTTTTCGGAAAACCGGTTTTGTTCACTCTCGGTCTGGGACCTACTACGCCTTACTCCTTTGGTATTTTGGTTTGAAATTTTTAGCAGACATTCGTCACTGTGTCTATTGAGTTTTGGCTGGGGTTTGAGCCCCGGATTCGTCACACATGACTGGCAATAAATATTTTATCCGTCACTGCCAGGGCTGAAAGGAAAGTTCGTTTGTGTGTGAAAGTGTTTGATTTTTTTCCTAGGCGAATACTCATCTGCTTGACCTGAAATTTGTCGCGTTTTGTCCCAAATTTAGTGGAGATTCTTGGGTGGAATTTCAGGAAAAAACTAATTCGGGAGAATTTTTCAGAAATTTTGTGCAAACCAAGGTTATCCTCTACCAAAACTTGTGAAATTCCGGCCTAATTTATGCAATTTCATTCTGGGTCCGTATTGCGCTGAAAAAAAATTCACACAAACACTTTCGTATGTTGTTTGCACCCAGGCAAGGAGGCACGTCCAAAAACGAATCACAAAAAGAAGATACGGGGAAGAAAAGCCAGGACGTTTTGTTTTCGGAAAACCGGTTTTGTTCACTCTCGGTCTGGGACCTACTACGCCTTACTCCTTTGGTATTTTGGTTTGAAATTTTTAGCAGACATTCGTCACTGTGTCTATTGAGTTTTGGCTGGGGTTTGAGCCCCGGATTCGTCCCACAAGACGGGCAATAAATATTTTATCCGTCACTGCCAGGGCTGAAAGGAAAGTTCGTTTGTGTGTGAAAGTGTTTGATTTTTTTCCTAGGCGAATACTCATCTGCTTGACCTGAAATTTGTCGCGTTTTGTCCCAAATTTAGTGGAGATTCTTGGGTGGAATTTCAGGAAAAAACTAATTCGGGAGAATTTTTCAGAAATTTTGTGCAAACCAAGGTTATCCTCTACCGAAACTTGTGAAATTCCGGCCTAATTTATGCAATTTCATTCTGGGTCCGTATTGCGCTGAAAAAAATTCACACAAGCACTTTCGTATCTTGTTTGCACCCAGGCAAGGAGGCACGTCCAAAAATGAATCACAAAAAGATGATACGGGGAAGAAAAGCCAGGACGTTTTGTTTTCGGAAAACCGGTTTTGTTCACTCTCGGTCTGGGACCTACTACGCCTTACTCCTAGGGTATTTTGGTCTGAAATTTTTAGCAGACATTCGTCACTGTGTCTATTGAGTTTTGGCTGGGGTTTGAGCCCCGGATTCGTCCCACAAGACTGGCAATAAATATTTTATCTGTCACTGCCAGGGCTGAAAGGAAGGTTCGTTTGTGTGTGAAACTGTTTGATTTTTTTCGTGGGAGAATACTCATCCGTTTGACCTGAAATTTGTCGCATTTTGTCCCAAATTCAGTGGAGATTATTGGGTGGAATTTGAGGAAAAAACTATTCCTGGAGAATTTTTCAGAAATTTTGTGCAAACCAAGGCCATCCTCTACCGAAACTAGTGAAATTCTGGCCTAATTTATGCAATTTCATTATAGGTTCGTATTATGCTGAAAAACATTCACACATGCACTTTCTTATGTTGTTTGCACCCAGGCAAGGAGGCACGTCCATAAACAAATCACAAAAAGAAGATACGGGGAAGAATAGCCAGGACGTTTTGTTTTTGGAAAACCGGTTTTGTTTACTCTCGGTCTGGGACCTACTACGCCTTACTCCTTGGGTATTTTGGTATGAAATTTTTACCAGACATTCGTCACTGTGTCTATTGAGTTTTGGCTGGGGTTTGAGCCCCGGATTCGTCCCACAAGACTGACAATAAATATTTTATCCGTCACTGCCAGGGTTGAAAGGAAGGTTCATTTGTGTGTGAAACTGTTTGATTTTTTTCGTGGGCGAATACTCATCCGTTTGACCTGAAATTTGTCGCGTTTTGTACCAAATTCAGTGGAGATTCTTGGGTGAAATTTCAGGAAAAAACTAATTCGGGAGAATTTTTCAGAAATTTTGTGCAAACCAAGGTCATCCTCTACCGAAACTTGTGAAATACCGGCCTAATTTATGCAATTTCATTCTGGGTCCGTATTGCGCTGAAAAACATTTACACAAGCACTTTCGTAGGTTGTTTGCACCCAGGCAAGGAGGCACGTCCATAAACGAATCACAAAAAGAAGATACGGGGAAGATTAGCCAGGACGTTTTGTTTTCGGAAAACCAGTTTTGTTCACTCTCGGTCTGGGACCTACTACGCCTTACTCCTTGGGTATTTTGGTCTGAAATTTTTACTAGACATTCTTCACTGTGTCTATTGAGTTTTAGCTGGGGATTGAGCCCCGAATTCGTCCCACAAGACTGGCAATAAATATTTTATCTGTCACTGCCAGGGCTGAAAGGAAGGTTCGTTTGTGTGTGAAACTGTTTGATTTTTTTCGTGGGCGAATACTCATCCGTTTGACCTTAAATTTGTCGCGTTTTGTCCCAAATTCAGTGGAGATTCTTGGGTGGAATTTCAGGAAAAAAATATTCCTGGAGAATTTTTCAGAAATTTTGTGCAAACCAAGGCTATCCTCTACCGAAACTAGTGAAAATTCCGGCCTAATTTATGCAATTTCATTCTGGGTCCGTATTGCGCTGAAAAACATTCACACAAGCACTTTCGTATGTTGTTTGCAACCAGGAAAGGAGGCACGTCCATAAACGAATCACAAAAAGAAGATACGGGGAAGAATAGTCAGGACGTTTTGTTTTCGGAAAACCGGTTTTGTTCACTCTCGGTCTGGGACCTACTACGCCTTACTCCTTGGGTATTTTGGTCTGAAATTTTAACCAGACATTCGTCACTGTGTCTATTGAGTTTTGGCTGGGGTTTGAGCCCCGGATTCGTCCCACAAGACTGGCAATAAATATTTTATCCGTCACTGCCAGGGCTGAAAGGAAAGTTCGTTTGTGTGTGAAACTGTTTGATTTTTTTCCTAGGCGAATACTCAACTGCTTGACCTGAAATTTGTCGCATTTTGTCCCAAATTCAGTGGAGATTCTTGGGTGGAATTTCAGGAAAAAACTAATTCGGGAGAATTTTTCAGAAATTTTGTGCAAACCAAGGCCATCCTCTACCGAAACTAGTGAAATTCTGGCCTAATTTATGCAATTTCATTATAGGTCCGTATTGTGTTGAAAAACATTCACACAAACACTTTCGTATGTTGTTTGCACCCAGATAAGGAGGCACGTCCATAAACAAATCACAAAAAGAAGATACGGGGAAGAATAGCCAGGACGTTTTGTTTTCGGAAAACCGGTTTTGTTCACTCTCGGTCTGGGACCTACTACGCCTTACTCCTTGGGTAATTTGGTCTGGAAATTTTACCAGACATTCGTCACTGTGTCAATTGAATTTTGGCTGGGGTTTCACTCCCGGATTCGTCCCACAAGACTGGCAATAAATATTTTATCCGTCACTGCCAGGGCTGAAAGGAAGGTTCGTTTGTGTGTGAAACTGTTTGATTTTTTTCGTTGGCGAATACTCATCCGCGTGACCTGAAATTTGTCGCGTTTTGTCCCAAATTCAGTGGAGATTCTTGGGTGGAATTTCTGGAAAAAACTATTCCGGGAGAATTTTTCACAAATTTTGTGCAAACCAAGGCTATCCTCTACCGAAACTGGTGAAATTCCGGCCTAATTTATGCAATTTCATTCTGGGTTCGTATTGCGCTGGAAAACATTCACACAATCACTTTCGTATGTTGTTTGCACCCAGGCAAGGAGGCACGTCCATAAACGAATCCCAAAAAGAAGATACGGGGAAGAATAGCCAACACGTTTTGTTTTCGGAAAATCGGTTTTGTTCACTCTCGGTCTGGGACCTACTACGCCTTACTCCCTGGGTATTTTCGTCTGAAATTTTTACCAGACATTCGTCACTGTGTCTATTGAGTTTTGGCTGGGGTTTGAGCCCCGGATTCGTCCCACAAGACTGACAATAAATATTTTATTCGTCACTGCCAGGGCTGAAAGGAAGGTTCGTTTTTGTGTGAAACTGTTTGATTTTTTTCATGGGCGAATACTCATCCGTTTGACCTGAAATTTGTCGCATTTTGTCCCAAATTCCGTGGAGATTTTTGGGTGGAATTTCAAGAAAAAACTATTCCGGGAGAATTTTTCAGAAATTTTGTGCAAACCAAGGCTATCCTCTACCGAAACTAGTGAAATTCCGGCCTAATTTATGCAATTTCATTCTGGGTCCGTATTGCGCTGAAAAAAATTCACACAAGCACTTTCGTATGTTGTTTGCACCCAGGCAAGGAGGCACGTCCATAAACGAATCACAAAAACAAGATACAGGGAAGAAAAGCCAGGACGTTTTGTTTTCGGAAAACCGGTTTTGTTCACTCTTGGTCTGGGACCTACTACGCCTTACTCCTTGGTTAATTTGGTCTGCAATTTTTACCAGACATTCGTCACTGTGTCAATTGAATTTTGGCTGGGGTTTGACTCCCGGATTCGTCCCACAAGACTGGGAATAAATATTTTATCCGTCACTGCCAGGTCTGAAAGGAAGGTTCGTTTGTGTGTGAAACTGTTTGATTTTTTTCGTTGGCGAATACTCATCCGCTTGACCTGAAATTTGTCGCGTTTTGTCCCAAATTCAGTGGAGATTCTTGGGTGGAATTTCAGGAACAAACTATTCCTGGAGAATTTTTCAGAAATTTTGTGCAAACCAAGGCTATCCTCTACCGAAACTAGTGAAATTCCGGCCTAATTTATGCAATTTCATTCTGGGTCCGTATTGTGCTGAAAAACATTCACACAATCACTTTCGTATGTTGTTTGCACCCAGGCAAGGAGGCACGTCCATAAACGAATCACAAAAAGAAGATACGGGGAAGAATAGCCAAGACGTTTTGTTTTCGGAAAATCGGTTTTGTTCACTCTCGGTCTGGGACCTACTACGCCTTAGTCCTTGGGTATTTTGGTCTGAAACTTTTACCAGACATACGTCACTGTGTCTATTGAGTTTTGGCTGGGGTTTGAGCCCCGGATTCGTCCCACAAGACTAGCAATAAATATTTTATTCGTCACTGCCAGGGTTGAAAGGAATGTTCGTTTTTGTGTGAAACTATTTGATTTTTTTCGTGGGCGATTACTCATCCGTTTGACCTGAAATTTGTCGCGTTTTTTCCCAAATTCCGTGGAGATTCTTGGGTGGAATTTAAGGAATACACTATTCTGAGAGAATTTTTCAGAAATTTTGTGCAAACCAATGCTATCCTCTACCGAAACTTGTGAAATTCCGGCCTAATTTATGCAATTCCATTCTGGGTCCGTATTGCGCTGAAAAAAATTCACACAAGCACTTTCTTATGTTGTTTGCACCCAGGCAAGGAGGCACGTCCATAAACGATTCAAAAAAACAAGATATGGGGAAGAAAAGCCATGACGTTTTGTTTTCGGAAAACCGGTTTTGTTCACTCTCGGTCTGGGACCTACTACGCCTTACTCCTTGGGTATTTTGGTCTGAAATTTTTACCAGACATTCGTCACTGTGTCTATTGAGTTTTGGGTGGGGTTTGAGCCCCAGATTCGTCCCACAAGACTGGCAATAAATATTTTATCCGTCACTGCCAGGGCTGAAAGGAAGGTTCGTTTGTGTGTGAAACTGTTTGATTTTTTTCGTGGGCGAATACTCATCCGTTTGACCTGAAATTTGTCGCGTTTTGTCCCAAATTCAGTGGAGATTTTTGGGTGGAATTTCAGGAAAAAACTATTCCGGGAGAATTTTTCAGAAATTTTGTGCAAACCAAGGCTATCCTCTACCGAAACTAGTGAAATTCCGGCCTAATTTATGCAATTTCATTCTGGGTCCGTATTGCGCTGAAAAAAATTCACACAAGCACTTTCTTATGTTGTTTGCACCCAGGCAAGGAGGCACGTCCATAAACGATTCAAAAAAACAAGATATGGGGAAGAAAAGCCATGACGTTTTGTTTTCGGAAAACCGGTTTTGTTCACTCTCGGTCTGGGACCTACTACGCCTTACTCCTTGGGTATTTTGGTCTGAAATTTTTACCAGACATTCGTCACTGTGTCTATTGAGTTTTGGGTGGGGTTTGAGCCCCAGATTCGTCCCACAAGACTGGCAATAAATATTTTATCCGTCACTGCCAGGGCTGAAAGGAAGGTTCGTTTGTGTGTGAAACTGTTTGATTTTTTTCGTGGGCGAATACTCATCCGTTTGACCCCAAATTTGTCGCGTTTTGTCCCAAATTCAGTGGAGATTTTTGGGTGGAATTTCAGGAAAAAACTATTCCGGGAGAATTTTTCAGAAATTTTGTGCAAACTAAGGCATCCTCTACCGAAACTTTTGAAATTCCGACCTAATTTATGCAATTTCATTATGGGTCAGTATTGCGCTGAAAAAAATTCACACAAGCACTTTCGTATGTTGTTTGCACCCAGGCAAGGAGGCACGTCCATAAACGAATCACAAAAAGAAGATACGGGGAAGAAAAGCCAGGACGTTTTGTTTTCGGAAAACCGGTTTTGTTCACTCTCAGTCTGGGACCTAGTACGCTTTACTCCTTGGGTATTTTGGTCTGAAATTTTTACCAGACATTCGTCACTGTGTCTATTGAGTTTTGGCTGGGGTTTGTGCCCCGGATTCGTCCCACAAGACTGGCAATAAATCTTTTACCCGTCAGTGCCAGGGTTGAAAGGAAGGTTCGTTTGCGTGTGAAACTGTTTGATTTTTTTCGTGGGCGAATACTCATCCGTTTGACCTGAAATTTGTCGTGTTTTGTCCCAAATTCAGTGGAGATTCTTGGGTGGAATTTCAGGGAAAAACTATTCTGGGAGAATTTTTCAGAAATTTTGTGCAAACCAAGGCTATCCTCTACCGAAATTTGTGAAATTCCGGCCTAATTTATGCAATTTCATTCTGGGTCCGTATTGCGCTGAAAAAAATTCACACAAGCACTTTCGTATGTTGTTTGCACCCAGGTAAGGAGGCACGTCCATAATTGAATCACAAAAAGAAGATACGGGGAAGAAAAGCCATGACGTTTTGTTTTCGGAAAACCGGTTTTGTTCACTCTCAGTCTGGGACCTACTACGCCTTACTCCTTGGGTATTTTGGTTTGAAATTTTTACCAGACATTCGTCACTGTGTCTATTGAGTTTTGGCTGGGGTTTGTGCCCCGGATTCGTCCCAGAAGACTGGAAATAATCATTTTATCCGTCACTGCCAGGGCTGAAAGGAAGGTTCGTTTGTGTGTGAAACTATTTGATTTTTTTCGTGGGCGAATACTCATCCGTTTAACCTGAAATTTGTCGCGTTTTGTACCAAATTCAGTGGAGATTCTTGGGTGGAATTTCAGGAAAAAACTATTTCGGGAAAATTTTTCAGAAATTTTGTGCAAACCTAGGCTATCCTCTACCGAAACTTGTGAAATGTCGGCCTAATTTATGCAATTTCATTCTGGGTCCGTATTGCGCTGAAAAAAATTCACACAAGCACTTTCGTATGTTGTTTGCACCCAGGCAAGGAGGCACGTCCATAAACGAATCACAAAAAGAAGATACGGGGAAGAAAAGCCAGTACGTTTTGTTTTCGGAAAACCGGTTTTGTTCACTCTCGGTCTGGGACCTACTACACCTTACTCCTTGGGTATTTTGGTCTGAAATTTTTACCAGACATTCGTCACTGTGTCTATTGAGTTTTGGCTGGGGTTTGAGCCCCGGATTCGTCCCACAAGACTGGCAATAAATATTTTATCCGGGCTGAAAGGAAGGTTCGTTTGTGTGTGAAACTGTTTGATTTTTTTCGTGGGCGAATACTCATCTGTTTGACCTGAAATTTGTCGTGTTTTGTCCCAAATTCAGTGGAGATTCTTGGATGGAATTTCAGGAAAAAAACTATTCTGGGAGAATTTTTCAGAAATTTTGTGCAAACCAAGGCTATCCTCTACCGAAACTTGTGAAATTCCGGCCTAATTTATGCAATTTCATTCTGGGTCCGTATTGCGCTGAAAAAAATTCATACAAGCACTTTCGTATGTTGTTTGCACCCATGCAAGGAGGCACGTCCATAATTGAATCACAAAAAGAAGATACGGGGAAGAAAAAGAAGGACGTTTTGTTTTCGGAAAACCGGTTTTGTTCACTCTCGGTGTGGGACCTACTACGCCTTACTCCTTGGGTATTTTGGTCTGAAATTTTTACCAGACATTCGTCACTATGCCTATTGAGTTTTGGCTGGGGTTTGAGCCCCGGATTCGTCCCAGAAGACTGGAAATAATCATTTTATCCGTCACTGCCAGGGCTGAAAGGAAGGTTCGTTTGTGTGTGAAACTGTTTGATTTTTTTCGTGGGCGAATACTCATCCGTTTGACCTGAAATTTGTCGCGTTTTGTACCAAATTCCGTGGAGATTCTTCGGTGGAATTTCAGGAAAAAACTATTTCGGGAGAATTTTTCAGAAATTTTGTGCAAACCTAGGCTATCCTCTACCGAAACTTGTGAAATTCCGGCCTAATTTATGCAATTTCATTCTGGGTCCGTATTGCGCTGAAAAAAATTCACACAAGCACTTTCATATGTTGTTTGCACCCAGGCAAGGAGGCACGTCCATAAACGAATCAGAAAAATAAGATACGGGGAAGAAGAGCCAGGACGTTTTGTTTTCGGAAAACCGGCTTTGTTCACTCTCGGTCTGGGACCTACTACACCTTACTCCTTGGGTATTTTGGTCTGAAATTTTTACTAAACATTCGTCACTGTGTCTATTGAGTTTTGGCTGAGGTTTGAGCCCCGGATTCGTCCCACAAATATGTCAATAAATATTTTATTCGTCACTGCCAGGGCTGAAAGGAAGGTTCGTTTGTGTGTGAAACTGTTTGATTTTTTTCGTGGGCGAATACTCATCCGTTTGACCTGAAATTTGTCGCGTTTTTTCCCAAATTCAGTGGAGATTCTTGGGTGGAAATTCAGGAAAAAACTATTCCGGTAGAATTTTTCACAAATTTTGTGCAAACCTAGGCTATCCTCTACCGAAAGTTGTGAAATTCCGGCCTAATTTTTGCAATTTCATTCTGGGTCCGTATTGTGCTGAAAAAAATTCACACAAGCACTTTCTTATGTTGTTTGCACCCAGGCAAGGAGGCACGTCGATAAACGAATCACAAAAAGAAGATACGGGGAAGAAGAGCCAGGACGTTTTGTTTTCGGAAAACCGGTTTTGTTCACTCTCGGTCTGGGACCTACTACACCTTACTCCTTGGGTATTTTGGTCTGAAATTTTTACTAGGCATTCGTCACTGAACAATATCAAAGAGTTCTTGTGAAGCTGAATACAGGGCAATGGCCACGGTTACATGTGAAATTCAATGGCTAACTTATCTTGTTTAAGATTTCAAAGTTCCTTTTGAGCAACCATCTCTTTTATACTGTGACAATGACATAGCAAGATACATTGCAGCAAATCCAGTATCTCACGAGCGTACAAAACATATAGAAATAGATTGTCACGTGGTCAGAGAAAAATGAAAGAATGGTCTCATCCATTTGCTTCCCATTTCCACCATAGAGCAACTGATTGATATTTTTACCAAAGCTTTAAGTTTTCAATCTTTTAAGAATATTTGTTCCAAGCTGAGTCTCATCAATATTTGCTCTCCAGCTTGTGGCGTGGTATTAAAGGATACATATACCAGAGATACAGAAGGATCCTAATATTAATTGGGAGTTTTTTCTAATTATCAGTTGTTTCTCTTTATAGAAAAGAATAATTGGGAGTCTTTTCTAATTATCAATTATTTCTCTTTATAAAAGGGAATAACCTTTATTTTTTGTTTGTGTGTTATGATTCTAGTATTTAATATTGATTATTTTCTTCTTTAGTTAAACCCTAGAATGAGTGTGCTACTTGTATATATTCATATCATTTGTTTTTATTTGAATAATAAGAAAGAAAAGATATTCATTCTCATATCTTTTGTTCATCTCTGTTCCCTTTTGTTCATCTCAGTTCTATTTTGTAATATAGTAAATGAAAAAAGATATCCAAATAGTATACTTGCAGAGTTCTGCATACCAATAAGTTATGAAGTGAACGCCACTGTTTTGATGAAAGGACTAAAATGTTAAATGAAAGCTTTTTTAGGAACCAAAATAAAAGACATTGTGGTTGGTTGTTGGAGTGGAATTCAATGTTTGAATGAGACAGATGTTATAACATGTTAATACCAAGACAATTATACACTCTTCCAAAATACATAATCCATAAAACAAATTGAAATTTAGAGAAGTGTCAAAAAGTACTTATTATGTAACTTTAAAACAACACATACAATTACTAATTAGAACCTTTCCATTATCTCATCTGGAACACTAACAAGGTAATTTTGGATCATTATGGTCCTTAAAAATCTGGAACTGCACTTCATAATCATGACTGCAAGAAAGGGCCTAAAACCAGTGGGGTTTGGTAAGCTAGACCCCATTATGATCATTATGTTAACCAAAATATATTATAAAGTTGAGTGATGCAGCCTAAAGTGGGAAGCAGAATAGAATTTGATGTTGGATTATCACATACAATACAACAAACATGATTAGAATGTAATGCAATAGGACTTCACCTAGAGTTATGAATCAAAATAATCTTAGTTACTACTACATCACACTGGATACATATATATACACAAACAAAACCCACAACATACATCATGGTCAAACACTGTATGATCCATCATCTCCACTGTTTACCCTCTACAAAAGGAGTCATGCACTGTCCCTACCACTATCAACACTCTTCCCAAACCTAATGTTCTTCAAACCATAAACACCCTAATTCGTATCCTCAAATGTCAGTTATCACTGTCCATGTATATCTCATCAGCTTATTACAAGCAAATACTAGTGTACAATCCATCTCGTATTCACAAGGTTTCTGCTGGCTGCTTTCAGTCGTGTTTACAGGCACTGCCCAAGAAAATCTTTTTACCTATTCCTGCACAAGCACAATGATATGATCGATCAAATTATCTTTGGTCAGTGAAAACATGACCAAGCAAAGAAATTAGACCAGGACCTATTTAGATTAACTTTTAGATAAACACTCACAAGAAAAAATTAACTTTCTGCTATTAGAGATCACACATTGTCTGAAGACATGATCAAATTAAAAATATACAACTGACACATAACCCCCCACTTTGCAAATCAGTTTTCTAAGATTAAATTAGAGCTGAACTCATTCTAATATAGTATCAAAAACATCCTAAATCCATTTAAGAAGACCACCTACCATATTTTCTATGAACCAAGCTCAATGGTATTGGACATAAACCGATGTATTGAGAAAACCTTAAATCCCACATCGACAAAAGATAGAGTCTAAAAAGAATGTGTGTGTATGAAGAACAACTCTCACCTTACAGATTAGTTTTGAAAAATTGAGTTATGTCCAAACTTGTAAGAAAATACTTAGGCATAACCTAATTCATAGAAATTCTCTCATTCAGTTTCTCCAAAACCTTATGCAGAAGTTAATTTTATATAACTTACAAAAGAATCTTAATTCATTCTACCTTCTTGTTCTTTTTTACTACTGGTATTCACTGAAAAGTTTATCCAAACAGGAGCTAAGTTCACAAAAATATACCAAAAGCAAAATGGGGAACCACAACCTACCATTTTTTTCATTTTAACATTTAAACTTGGGGAGGGGAGTCAGGCTCTGAACCACAAAGGGAAGCATATGAAATGGTATCTTCCTTGGATATAGCCACAAAGTTCAGAGGAGCAGTAGACAATCTTCTCATTTCCCTAAAATACCCATTCTGACGGCCAGAGTAGGACCGCGGTGTCAGCAGTTCAGATGTTGTTCCACCACTTAGGGAGTTCCGTCGAGGTGTAGGAGGCATAGATCCATTGCCATTCGCACGGTAACTATTTGTCTTTCTAAAGCTGTTATTTTTTCTTGGACTAGGTTTAGAACCATACATGGCTTCCTTTTGATTTAGTAGTAGATCTTGCATCTTCTTATTGTCCTGCAAGATTCAACAAAACACACCAATTATCTATAAATAGTAGTGAAGCATATAGCAATATTTCTCTGAACATCAAAGTCGAAAAGAAAAATAATCCTGCTGACTTTTAGATTCAAAGATTAATTTGTGGACAAACAAATAATTGGCCATTGCATCCGGACAAGTAATTTTACCCTGTGTCGTCTCTTCTCTTCCTCTTTGTGTTGTCTGGCCAGTTTATAATCGTCCAATATTGAAACCAACCGTACCTAAAGATCATATTGACAATCAAATTTACCTGCTTAAAAAGGCTTGAAGATAGAAAACACAACCAGAATAGTTATATAGTACATCAAAGCTTACCCCATCATATAGAAAATGAGACTTCTTTTCATCTTCCCAGGATAGTGTTTTGTTTATAAGATTGTCAACCATAGCTGGAAAGATAACATAGGTCATTAGAAGAAGTTCAAATGGCGGTGTAAAATAACAGATAAGCATGCATGAAAGCAATACCTGGAATTTTGCCTACAGTTATCCTAGCACGTTCTGCACGTTTAAGATTAATGTGTGCACCTCGCCCAGCACTGTACCGATTGTCATCCTGAAATTATTTGCTACTTCAGAGAACAAACTAAATGAACTAACACTAACAGTGTTCATAAAAGAAATCATATGCAACAGCACTTATTTGAACTGCAAGACTTGAACTGCCTGATGAAAAAGGAAAATTGATCATGTCTCTAGCAGTATCCTAATTAGTGGGCACACTATTATTATAGTTTTCAGATAAAAGTATGGCATCACAAATAGCCACACCAGATTGATAGAGTTTGAACAAGAGACATAATAAAAAAAGACCTCTTATATAGACTAATCACATAGATACAAAAATATTGTAATCTAAGTATTGTTTCACTAAACTTTGGTTTCACCAACTTTCTCTTCAGACCATCTGTCATGGCCCTTTTACAATGTAGTCTACACAAGTGCTTTTGACTAATCCATACAAGAATCTCTCTTTTGTAACAAAAAATACAAGGTGTATTCAATAATCCTCCAGCAAAAAATGTTAGCATGTGAAACTTCCAATGAAAATAGAAGAGTTTGGGCAGGTACAAGAGACAAATTATAAAATATACTTTCTCTCTTACTTGATTATATTCATCAAGCCAATTCTCCTCTTCACATGCAGAAAGCCACTTGTCAATCCTATCTGTTACTTCTTTTCTGCTCAAGGCTTCATCTTTTGCCTTAATTATCTGTGCCTCAATGTTGGCTAATAGCTCAGAAGGATCCACCAGGCCTATACAATAAAACAGTACAAATCCATGTCAGATAATTTCCTTCTAAACCTTAAAAAGAGTTTTACAGAAGTGACTAAGTATGTGTTTGGTTCAACTTATTCAGAGAAATAATGCCATATTTTTGTTAGCTTGTTAAGAGAGCTTTGAAAAGAAAAATTATTTCCCAGAAAAAAGTTGATCTCTACCACATACTAAGCTACAGTTTACAGGTAAATAATCTATGAATGCACTGGAACAGACCAGAATCTATTAATGCACTAGCTTTCTCGGCAGCAGTACTTGTATCTGGTTCAATATGAGTCAATCTACATATTTCCTCTAACTCTGACCTCTTCTTAAAAACAAGTTCTTTCATTCTGCTAGCTTTTAGTTTTGCAAGCCTGTCCACTTCGGCTGAAGCCTGCAAAAAGACTCTTCAGTTTAGGAGTTCCATCTCCACAGAATAAATTGCAAGGAATGAAAAAAAAAATGAAGGGTGAGGAAACTGAAAGATACTTCCAGACCTTCTCTATCATCTCTGTTGAAAGAACACCTCTATCAGTGATATCTGATTCTGATGTTCCAACAATAGAAGTAATCCTCATAAAACAGTTTCTCTCTTCTTTTGATGAGTCCATTAAATTCCAAAGTTCAAATAGTTTAGCTACAACATCCTTCAGCTGCATTTTTTAAAAGAGTATACTATTAGTCTGAGACCAGAGTAAAGGAAGGGAAGAAATTACAAGAACCAATAATCTAAAAAAAATAATCACCTTCAGAATTCTAGTTTTCCTTTCTAATTTTAACTTTAGAATGGTCTGCTCTAGACCTTCCAACGTGCTATTGCTAATATTGGTCGATTGTTCCACCTGAGTGCCATGTAAACTCGGATGCACATCACCCACGGTCTGGCCAAAATCCAACCCAAGCACACCACAAAGAGAATGCACCTCATTCACACATTGCAAGACCTTTTGAAGACGGTCAGACTGAAAAGAACAGACATAGAAAATGCAAAAAATGAGTTCTAAAGGAGGATTGATAAAGTAATTGATATGAGGATGCATCTTGAATATCTCAAGCCCACTCATAAGTAGACTTTTCCTGCCCCCACGGATTCATTCAAGTGTGGTGTAAGAGAGGCATTTAAAATAAGACAAAAAGGGTCAAAAAAAGCATTTTAATTTTCATATGTATTACGTTTCTTAGGAGAAATAAATAAAGGGTAGGGAGCAGGCACGTATAAGAAACAAATATTAAAAGAATTGATCATTCACAAAATCCAAAGGGCTATGGAATTTCAAAGATCAATCTATATGAAAGATCAAAGATCAGATTATATCATAACACAAACCTTTTCCTTTTGAAGAGTTCTTAGATGTGTTTGATATTCATTAAGTCTTCTATGCGACAAGTCCTGTTCATCCTCAACTGTTGTGATCATCAACGAATTATTGACAGAATGGAATCCAAAAATCTCCCCACTAATCCTTTCTATTTGAGCCTTTACATCGTCAAACTGCTTCAACCTTTCATCCTTTTTCTTCTTCAGTTCTTCAACCAAAGGTGTGATGGATGCAAGTTTCTCCTTCAGGGAAGAGGATCTCTTCTCTGTCTTAATCTACAAATTCACGGATAAAAGTATCAGAAAGTCATATCATGCAAGTATATCTTTTATCCTCTCAAAGATCAAAAAGCAAATTCCCAGTTATATCTTTTCAGCATGCTCATATCATGTCACCTTTATCCTCTAATAGGTAAGATCGAACACAAACCATGCAAACAAAACAGATACTGCCCTGATCACATATAAAGTCCATGAAAACATTCCATAAATATTACTCAATACAGGACTATGCTTTGCACATATTTCAGGAAAGCAGTAAAAAAGTGCTTCTCTCCTACATTAATATTCACAATTTCAGACATCCAACAGCAGCCACAGCTCTTAAGATTTATAGATTGCAGCAACATCAATGAATAATATCATTTCCATTCATTTTTTTCATGGGCATGTTGGAGTGAGGGTGCTGGAACATGAGCAGGGGTTTAAGAGACACAGTGGAAGATTGAAGCTCTAATAACAACATCACACATTCACACTCTCATCTAACAGACTCAAACTGGTGCAAGTTGAGCCACAAACGCCTTAGCAATTTGTATTCACTAATAATTTTACTTTTTCTTTATATCCAGACAGCAAAATACTGAAATTCCAGTTAAGAAATTGACTTTTGAACAAAAGCAAAGTGCTTTACCGGCGAATGAATATCATGTTCGCCAAGTGAAGCCATTAGTGTTGCAAGCTCTGCTTCCTTGGCAGCAACTGTTTGATGAAAACGTGCTTTTGTGTTTGCAGCCTCATCAACCTTTCTCCTGTATACTTCTAAACATTCCCTCTCCAGCTCCATCAACATTCGATCTTTGTCCACCTCGCTCTCCCCAATGTCGTTCCATATTTGCTGCACACATAACAGTGTAAGCAATCCAAGAGAAAAAAAAAACAATAGAGCAAAACTCTAACAAAGAATGATTAAAGTGAAAATGAAAACAACGAACAGTTTGGTAAATCAACAAAATTATAAAACACTAAGCCAAGGTACACAGTAGTTAACGAGAGTAACAGATAAAGAATAAAGTACAAATGAAAAAAAAAAACAAATTGGTAATAACTTCCTAGACACATTAATGCAAATCAACAAAATTATACAACACTACACAGAACCTAAACCAAATTGTCACCAAATCAGAAACCGGTTCTCTGAGCACAAGGCAACGAGATTGAAGAAACAGTGAACTGTTGTAATAGATGGACTGTTAAAGACCAAGTCAACCCAAAACTCCAGACCAACTGCTGAACTGGTAACTTCTAAAATGCTTCAAGAATCCCAATTAAATGAAATTTGAAAACATACAGTAAAAATGAACCTTCGAAATTTAGACTAAAAAACAAGGAAAACTTAAAAAGCTGAAAAAGGGCCCTTTTACAACTCAGGTAATCAACCTCATGAAGAAAGACAAAGCCCCTTTCCCCCGTAATAAAATAACCTACAGAGACCCTATCAGTGTGCTTTCCCTTTTGACACAGTAAAACAGACAAAAGGTTGACCTGAAGGGAAATAAGACATCATTGGGTAGAGAATACTCAAGAAGAAGAAGATAAAGAAAAAGGGTAGGGCATATCATGAACAAATAATCACGAGCAGACTCTTCATCACGAAAAAAAAACACCCCATGTCCTCATTTTTTTTGCACCGACAAATTCCTCAAAACCCAGAATTCTGAAACACCAGAGAAGGAGAAAGACCTCAAGTTCCCGAAGCAAAGCAGTGCAAGTAGTACTTGTACGGATACTGGTGCCATGTACCCCAATGGCCAGCATTGTTGACCCTCTTTCAGTCGCTCACAAGGTAGTGCTAATTTGAGAGTTACTAAGTAAGGCAGTGGTAGAAGAAAAGCTAAGTAAGAAGAAGAAGAAGAAGAAGGGTCAAAGCAGAAAGCAAGAAACTTTCAACTCATGTGAAAGACCAAGAGACACGGGGTGTCTCCATTGGTTGAAACAACCTTAGCTCCCTCAGATCTAAAGCTGAAACCTTTGGTTGCTTCTTTCTCCCACTCTCTCTCTTAACCAGATTGTTTTGGCAGCCACAAAGAGAGAAAGGAAATAAATTGTGAAAAGAGAAATGACAGGATCTGTAAAGAGGGTGTGTGTTGGAGTAGGAGAAAGTGTTCAGAGGGAGAAAATGGAAATGATTGCCATTATTATTGCAGAAGAGGGAAGCAAAATAAATGAAGAGGAAAGAGAAAAAGGGTTAAGCAAAAGCAAAGGGGCAAAGAACAAAGGAAGAGGATAATGCTTTTTTAGGGTTTGGTTGTTAGATGCTCAAATGCTCAAACATGTAGCTGAAAACACAAGAGCAGGTAAAGAACCATGTATTCAAATGGATCTGTATTCTACTCTCTGTATCTCTCTCTCTCTCTCTCTTTCTTCCTCTGTTCACATTCACCAATGATTTCTATAGGTTATAAACTCCACCCAAAAACACAAACATGGCTTCTTATTTTATATTCTATTCTTAACATCAATTAGATTCCATGAGAATTCTGCGTTTTCTGGCTTAATTTTTGAATGAACACTTTAAAAACACGAAAATACTTATAATCTCTAATTTTTAAAAACACGTATATTACGAATTATATAAATTAATAATAAAAATTTATGTGTATAAATAAGTTTTAATTTATAATATAAAATCATCACTTATTTAAAAAAAAAATTTCTTATTTTTACAATCATAATAAAAATTTATATAATAAATTTAAATTTTTAAAAAAATAATATATTTTTTAAATATATTATAATTATATTAAAATAGTCAAAAATCACATAAACATTTTTTAAATTAAATATTTTAAAAAACATAATTTATATGTATTTTACAAATATTGATATTGATACATATATCGACATAAACACATTGTTTAAGAGACCTAATCCGAGCCTAATAAATTATATTGAAACAATACATTTAAATTTTTCTTAAACTTCTCTCTCCTATTGATGATGTTGTTGTGTTTGTGAGGAAGGGTCTCACTGAGTCACAGTGTTTGAGTGAGAATTTTTCTGTGACAGGATAGAATCTCTGCATTTAATGTTTCGCACTCGCTGTAAGGCGCGTGATACACAATCTCTAATAAGACAAGGAATTTGCTTTGTGAAGTTTGTGGAAGCGCGTGGGAATTGTTTGGGTTGGATTTCGCTGTGACCCAACTAGCTGTTTTGACATTGAAGTGTTTGCGCCAAATATTTTTTTTCCTTTTTATTAAATCTTATGAAAAATGTATTTCATTTATATATTTGTTATAACTTTTTCTATAAAAATCATAAAAGCCACGTGATATTATAAAAAAATTGATGTAACAAATATTTTTTTAAACAGTCTCATATAATAATAATAAAAATATTATAATTAAATAAACTTTGAGATAAAGCATTAGATAAATTAAAAATATTTTATAATTTAAAATCAAACGGATATAGAAACGAGTGAGTTTATAAATGCGTATTTCCATTCTGGATTTAATTTAAGAGATTATTTATTATTCATATTTATATTGATGCTTAATCAATCTAAATATTTTCTATTAATATAAAAAAAATTCAAATAATTCATGTAGATACAAGTTGATTTGTTGTGGAAAAAAAAAGAAATAAAATGAAAATGAAAAAAAAAATATTTTAGGTTTCAACGTTTATATATTAATGACGGGTTTGGTATGAATTAATATTATGAGCAGAATTTGTATAGTTTAAGATAAGTTTTAATTAAGATTAGATTTTCATTTGTTTCATTATTTCATCTTTTAAGGAATAACACTTTACTTTTAATTAATCTTAAAGAGTTTATCAAGTAAAATAAGATGGGATTAGTCATTCATTTTTATAAGATAAGATAAGATAAATATAGATATCTTAGTAAATGTTGTTTGAATTTTGAGGTTTTTTTTATCCTAAAATATATATGTGCAATGTTTTATTACACAGAAGACACCTCATTTAATTTAGGAATAAAGTCTTGAATGATTCACATGTTTCTTAAATATAAGGTCGTGAAATCATTTATAACTTTTAAATATAGAATATATATATATATATATATGTGTGTTTTATTAAAAGAGTTTAGTCTTAAATAAAATGTTAAATGCGTAATAAATTAATAAAATAATAATCTAAACTAAGCAGAGTTTTTTTTAACTTAGTTTTATATTGTAATGTTTGTGTCAATATTTGGTGTAAAAGTATCATTTAGATTTTGGTAATGTTTTTTGTGTGTATAAGGTTATAAATAA
The DNA here is from genome assembly GCF_000499845.2 of Phaseolus vulgaris. Lineage (NCBI taxonomy): Eukaryota > Viridiplantae > Streptophyta > Magnoliopsida > Fabales > Fabaceae > Phaseolus > Phaseolus vulgaris. The sequence continues at coordinate 453,227 of NC_023757.2, forward strand.
TGTTACAAACTAGAAAAAATAATGAAAAGTTGGTAATTTTATGTGTGTGTTTTTAAGGTTAAATGTGTTTCACCTTAATTATTTTATATACTATCATGTTACTTAATGCTACTCTTTGTGCTCCAACAACAAAAACTTGCAAATAAGGAACTAAATTGTGAAAATACTATTTTAAATAAAACTTAAAAATAAATATTTATGTATATAAAATGATAATATATCGATAAATATAATATTACTAATATACATATATAGATATATTATATTTTTTAAAAGTGACATTTAAAAATAATAAATTTATATTATTTTTTACATTTAATTTCAGATTAAATTTTAAATAGTATATATTTATATATTATAATGATTAATTATTTTTATCTTTGAAAATAATTATTATTATAATACAATATCATAATTAATATCAATCAAGAAGTAGTTATCTCAACAATATCTCAACCTTAATCAAATTGATATTTCAATCAAAATTGAGCTAAGAAAAATATATAAAAAAATACATAAATTCAAGAATATTATGAAAATTTTCAAATTTTTTTTTTTAAGTTGAATTTAATTTTTTGCAAATAACCCAATTTTAAAATTCTAAAATATCACTTTTTTAAAATTCCTTACCAAACAATATAATTTGTTCTAGAACATTTGAAACTCTCTCCTTAAAATTTCCTATCCAAATATATATACTCACTATTAATTTAATTAGAAACAATGGAGTTTAATTTATATAATTTTCTTGAGTTTTAATTAGAAGAAGATTGGTTAGAGTGAATACGACAAGCATTATAAAACATAAAATGATAAAAAGGAAAGAAGAATTTAGTTGTTGTGTGTGTCCACATCATATATGATAATTTGAAAATTGAGTTTAGAAATGATTTCCATGTTTGGTTAAGTGTCTATTATCTCTCTATCAATCTCTATTCTCTCAAATTTCCCAAACTAACATTCACATTAGGACTACACTAACACCAAACACAACTTCCACAATCATTACAACTCACAATTTAGACACTTTTATACCCTACTAAAAAAACTATTAAATAAAAAATAATTTTAAAAAAATTAAAAAAAAATATTATATTAATTAAATTAAATACTATTTTAAAAATTAAAAAATTATCAATATCTAAATTACTTTATGTTATTCTAAATTTATATCTAATTAGCTACCAAAATTTTAACTATCAATTATTTATATTCTAAAATTCGTACCTAAAATCTTGATATCTAATTAAATATTAATTCAAAAACTATTTATCAATCTTATAAATTAATTTAGATATCAATGTATTTTTAGTTTCTAAAATAATATTTAATTTAGTCAATATAACAATATTATTTTTTATTCATAATTTTATTGTAGTAATATTTACATTCTTCAACTTTTTCCCTAGAGATCAAGATCATATTAAAATTACTTAATTTCAATGTAGTTTATGTACCATGTTAAAATTACTTAATTTCAATGTAGTTTATGTACCATGTTTAGCAAAAAAAAACAAATAAATGCATAATAGATATGAAAAAATATTTTTAATAATCCATTTGATTTTTGAGGAAACACAGTTGCACATGACTATTGTTGTTATTTATTATTTTTCTCTTTTTTTAGTTACCATTTAAGAGACAGATATTTTTATATAGCAATATATGTCTATCCACATGAGGAAACCCTATTATAAATAGCTTACTTTATGACTCTTTTTTTTCATTTGCCTGATTTTACCATTTTCTCAAAAATAATTTCTTCAGATATTGAATGATATAATTTGTAGAAAGGAACAAAAATAGAGGGACAACATAGAACTACTCACTAGTGCAGAAACATAAAACAAATGCGGTTGTTTTGAATTTATAAATGCGGTTTTATAACCGCATTTGATCAACACGCACTTGTAAATCAAGAAATATAAATGCGGCTATATAGCCGCATTTATAAATACCATTTACAAGTGCGGTTATTTGCTTTAACCGCACTTGTATATGCGAAATCATTAAAAAAAATTAAAAATTTTAAAACATCGTCAATCTTGTGTGAAGCCAAGATTGATGAAGAGTCACGGGAGCGAAGAACGGTGGCGGCAGCAGAAGCGACGACGGACAGGGAAGCAACAACGGAGCAAACCAAAAAATCCACAAGAAACCACGAAGACAATGAAAGAGTGCTTCGAGACCACTAATGCAAGGAAAAAAAACATATATAAGAAAAACGAAAAACATTTATGCATATATTTGTGAAGATGAAGAGGAAAAAAGAGAGTTCAAGAAACTTACGTTGCACAAATGGAATGCAGATGCAGTAGAAGGAGACGAACTCAGAGTGCAAACGCGAAACGAAGGCAAAGACGAGAAATAAAGTTTGAAATTGTGTATGACGCGCTTCAAAATTTAAGGTAAAAAATGATTTACGAATGCGGTTAAAGGTAAAACCGCATTCGTAAATCAAAGAATTTTGATTGACGAATGCGGTTATTCAAATAACCGCATTCGTAAATCAAAATAATTTCAAAAATGCTACCGCGTTTTTTCCGAAAGCGGGTAGCGCAAAAGCCGCACTAAATAAAGCGTATAATTTGAAAACAATATGAATAGATAAAAAAAATGCATTACAAAGTAGTCTTTAGTGACATCAATAAATTAACTAGTAGTGTCACAATAACAAAAATGTTTACTAGAAAAGTAACATAAAGTAATATATTTTATGAACTTTTAACTAATAATGTATAGGGTATTCAAACTAATTTGTAGTTTCTAATTCATTTAATTTTCTTTTATTTGTTATCTTTTATATTTTAATAATTTTTTATATTTTTTAATTTTATTTGTCTTATTATTGCCTATAGGTATACACACATTGAAATATAAAAGAGAAACTCAATATAATAATATTTTAAATTAAAAAATAAAATAAATAAATTTATGAAAATAAAATTTTATTTATTTTATTTTTTAATTTAAAAAATAAATAGAAATACTAGGAATTTTAATTATTTTTTAAAAATATATAATTATAATTACATAATAATATATTTTTATCTAAAAAAATAAATTTTATCTGTATAATATAACTTATATGATCATGTTATTTTATGTCATTCTATATTTACTAATTAATTTATCCACTACTCTTATCAAATATTTGTAATCTAATACATTATTTTATTATCACACAATTTATAAATTAACTTATCAATTAATAAAGTACAGTTTTTACAAACACATTACCAACATTAGTTTTTGTTCTAAACAATGGCAACATAATAATTGTTTTAAGCCATAGTAGTTTGCAGTTTTAGGTTAGAATACAAATGTGTATTAATGAGTTTATCATTAAAACAAGATTGAAGGAAAGTACACATGCATATTCATTCATCACTAAATAGTGACAAATAGAACTTACCACCTTAGCTACCTTAAATCATGTGCCATTAAAATAATAACATACACGTGTTTTCTTTAATAACAAAAGTATAAATAATGTAAAAGAAAAAAATATTTATCATTGAATATTTTATTTTTGGCTTAATTGCAAACTTTGTCTTTCACTTACCACTTTCTCTTTAGATTTGTTTTCAATCTTTTTATCATGAATTTTGCCTCTCAGTGTTGAAAATATTGTGAATTTGTCCTTATGTTGTAAGGATGGTGGATGTGCAATCTCATCTTCCATATGTAATGGTAGAAATAGTGGCCTTTTGTTATAATTATAATTATTATTTTTTAGTTATTATCTTGTATTTTTTTCTTCATTGCACCTTCATCACTCTTTTAAAAAGTTTAATGTGTATCTGAATTCTAACAATTTTTTTATATTAGTCCAATCGGATTTTTTTGAGAAGGCTTGGTCCTAAATATTTTATACACCTTAAATTTTTTAATGGAAGTAGAGGAGAAAATATATTCAATATTCAGTTCCATATTTTTAGATATTGAAATTTATATAGCAAATCAATAAAAGAATAACATATTAACAAATATAACATAGCTAAACAGTTTTAGTAGGGTTATCATTCCCGTGAATTTATGGTTGATTCTCTTATATTGTGAAAAAATACTAAAAAAAGGTTTCGTAACAATGCTAGTCACTTGATAACAATTAAGAAGATGAACTAGACAGACCAAATTTTATTGAACTTGATCATGCATGAAATGTAAATCAAGCTCAAAGTGTTTTGGACTTGGAGTGTGAGACAAGATTGGCCATAAGGAGAACAACTCCAATATTATTTGAATAGACCACTAGAGTATTAGAGAAAATTCGAAGTTCTTTAAGTAGAGACATGATCCATGTAATATCTACAAACATAGTTGCAATGCCCCTATATTTAGCTTTTGTATTGTTTTTGGATATCACCCGTTGTTTATGAGATTTCCATAAAATAATATTAGAGCCAGCATAGACACAAAATCCTATAGTGTACTTCCTATCATCCAAATCTAATCTTCAATTTGCATCACCAAATTCAATGATAGATGAAGTCAAAGATTTGTGAAGGAGTAGGTTATGGTGAACTATTCTAACAAGATATCGTAGGATCCGTTTGAGTGCTTTCCAATGATGCTATCGAAGCTGGTGCATATACTTATTAACTTTGTTGACAGAGTAGACAAGTATTGGACGAGTAATAGTCACATACTAGAGAACGCCAACTATGGATATGTAAATCACGGAAGACAGTGATGTTAGCTTGAGTTAGGCACATGGAAGATGTCATAGGTTTAGGCTGCATGCTTTCTTTGTGTAGAAGTTGCTTAATATATTTATTCTAACAAAGGTGCATGTTGAAGTTCATGTGCCAAACAACTTCTATACCAAGAAACCAATGTAAAAGATCAAGATCTTTTAAAGATTTTTTTTGTTTAAAAAATATATAATAGAGGTATTTCGGTACAGGAACTACCAGTTAGGATAATATCACCAACATAGATAACATATTTTTTTTAATCTTCTATTGTTTGGGTGATAATATGACTCAGTATTTTCATTCATTATTTTATCAATTTCACATATTTATAACTATAAATCTAAATTTCATTTTATGGTCCATTTTCATATTTTTTATAATATATTTCATTACATTTTTAGTAAATAGTAAATTAATAGTCTTTAAACTTTGTTTTGTAATTGCTATACATACACTTTTACAAAATACTCAAATTTAAAAGTAAAAGGTTATAATTGTTTTTCCATTTTTAATTTATGTGAGCTTATCTAGAGAACTCACTACAAATCCAAAATTATGTGACACATAACACATCTACTAACCTATAATGTGGATGAACCCTAATAATGGTTGGCGTTTATCTAGTGACATATTTAATGAAAATTGTGATTATTGGGTTTGTTAGATTAGGTGTATGATTATTGGTTGTTGATTGATGATATAATTTATGTGTTAATAAGATATGATTTATTCTCTTTGTGAATTGAATGATGGAGAGCAAAGGTTGAAGCTAAGGATAAGAATACAATGGAAGACAAAACAACCATAGCTGGCTGCCATGTATAAGATGGACCCCTCACTATTCATAACTTATTCATACTTTTATAATTCCACCACCCAATCAATCATCATTGCTTTCTCACTTCTAAATTCCCCTAATTTATTAATTCCTCTTTTGCTTTATCACAAACCCTAACAAGGGCATCTCTTATGTCATTCTTCTAAACAAATTATATATCAAAAAATCTTTAAAATAATTTTTGTAACAAAATGAAATCCACTTAACCTAAAAATCCCATAATCATCTTTGAATAGAAACAAATTTTAGAGATCAAAATAATTCATTAGTATTTGATTAAATTAGAGATTATTTTGTAAACTAAAAAAACTATTGGTATCTAAAGGAGTTTCTATTATTAATAAAAAATTATAAAATGGTTTCTAAATTGGTATCTAACCATTAGCTATCAAGGTTTTAGCTACTTACTACTTTATATTCTAAATTAGTGTATATTAGTCTTTTAGAGACTAATTAAAAATCTAAAATATTAGTAACTAAAATTTAGGTAGCTAATTTAGATACAAATTTAGAAATTATTTTATAAATTTTTATTAATAATAGAAACCACTTTATATATGAATAATTTTTTAGTCTCTAAATTAATATATAATTAAAGACTAATTAATTTTATTTTTAAATTTAATACTATTTAATGATTTTTTTTAGTGCATCAATTAAAAATAAAGACATTTTATAATATATAAGTGGATACAAATTTTATTCTATAATAATTTTTATCAACTATAAATAAAAATATTTTATAGTATGTAATTAATGGTATAAAATTGAGTTAAATTTAAAATTTACTAAATAATATTATATATCATCACCTAACTTATTATATAAAATGAAAGATGTTGTAACTAAATTGGAAGGTGAAGAATAACTTGCATTAAAAAAATGCATGACATTATATTTATTCATCACCTTCTTTCCCAATAATTAGAAAATGTGTATATAACCAGAAGTGATCGATGAGATGTCGTACCTAAAAAGAAAGAATAATTCAAAAAATATTAAACATTTCAAATGAGGTTTATGCAATCTTTGACTTTCTATCTCTGTTGATTTTTATTCTATAAAATTGTTTGCCCTAAGTTTTAGTCAACTAAGGTCTTTATTTCTAAGTTATTTTTCAAACTCATAAAATAAATATTTTGACTAATAAATTAATCATAAACAGTTTTAATTAAAATCTAATAAATAATATATTATTTTTTTAATATGTAATACTAAACATTTCTCTTTTTAAAAGTGGTCACAAAATGATCAACTTCTGACAATGAAAGTAATTAATGAGTGCATGTTCCTAACTAAATAACATTAAAATTTGTGATTAATTATGGTGGAAAAGTGATAACCATAAGCCTGTGTGGTGCCTGCTTAATAGGGGAAGCTTAAGTTTATCGCCAAAAATTAATTAGTGACAAAGATAAGTGTCACGTCAAAAATGATATATAACTAATTTTCAACAACAAAAATATAACCTCAAATTGAAAACATGTGCATTTTGAAACATCCCAAAAATTATAACACTTCTTTTTCACATACAATAATACTGTATCTTTTAGCCTTAAAATCTTTTTTTTTTTCCTTTGAAAGGGGACTTCATTTCAGAAACAAGCTTTCAAAGTCCATTAGTTTGTATTAAAGAATAAAACATAAATAATATTTTTTTATCATAAAAAATTAATTAAATTACGTGAAATTATTCTGGAGTGTTTCAATCCTTATAAAAAAAATCTACAACCTCGTGCTTATCAACCTTGTGGTGTTATAAGATTCTTATCAGTATATCATTCATACAACACCCATCTTCATATCTAGATAGGGGTGGCAAAGCGGGCCAGCCCGTCCAGCATAGGCTCGCCCTGCACTTGGTCCGCAAAATGCGGGCCGGGTTGGCCCGTCCCGCAAAGTGAGTGCAGGCTAGACTTTCTGTCCCATCCCGCATAAGGGCTGGCTCGCGGGTTTGTGGGCCAACCCGCATTCAATTTTTTTTTTTTAGAAATTCAATGTTTTTTTTAAACTTTTTCTCTTGAAAAAATTTCATAAAAAACAAAGGCATTAATGTTACATATCTAAGTATCAACCTACCAATATTCTTGACTTACTCACTACCTAACATATCCACTATTATTTATTCCAAATTACATAAAAAAATATCATATATGTATTTTCATCCCGAAACTAGACCAAAAAGGAGTCTTAAAGGAAATTATAACTCCAATGACCCTTGTAATTTTCTACCCCAAAATGAAAACGGAAGAAAAACAAAACATTTACTCCACTATTTTTTTGGTTTGCGGGCTTGCAAGCCAGCCCGCCCCGCCCCGCCCCGCTGTTGGCCCGCGCGGGCCACAGATTATGCGAAACGGGCTAATGTAGGTTAGCGGGTTGAATAGGTGAACTCACCCCGTATTTTTGTGCTAACGAGCCGCAGACCGACCCGTCCTGCTTTGTCATCCCTATATCCAGATAACCACAATCTTATAACACCACATAAATATAGACATGAGCCAAATCAAAAAGATCCTATAACAATAAAGAACCATTAACATAATCATCAAATATAAACCTTTTAACCCCAAAAAAATATCATTTCCACTATAAAAACAGAAAAAAACAACAACGAAAAAACATTCTCTCAATATTTTGTTCTACCATTGATACCTTTTAACCTATTACATACCCTTTATTAAGATCTTAACTGGTATTTATCTTGCTCTTATAAACAGTATATAAAAATAGTTATATATATGTTTTGACAAAGTTATGAACTTTTTAACACATGTGTGTAGACGTGCACGTGTGTTTATATATACAATTGTCCCATTTCCCTTTTTCTTCTCATGTGTGTTGGAGGCAAGTTATACAGATGAATTTTGGAAGGCAACAAAAGACAAACTTTCATGTTTTCCTCGAGATTCAATTACATATAAATAATTCTATATTATTTTACCCTGAAAAAAGTACTGTACGTAATTAATACTACACAATGAATTTTACTTTTTACTTATTATTGGTGTCTTGAAAAATATCTGAAATTTGAAGAAAAGAATTATTTTGATGGTGTGTGTGTGTCGTGTTGCTGTTGACAAAGAGTAAAAATAAAAAGAAGTAGTTTTGTGGTGCAGTGGAGTACACTGCATGAAGATCTTCATGATGACAGATGAGTTGGTGAGTGAGAAGGCTATGGGACAATTAAGGACACTGAACACAACCATGCAATGAGATTCAACCAGAGAAAGAGAAAGAGAAAGAGAAAGAGAAAGAGAAGTATATATATATATATATATATATATATATATATATATATATATATATATATATATATATATATATATATATATATATATATACATGCAGAAAGGTGAAGCATGACACTTTACGTAGCAGGCAATTATTTTGGCTCAGCTTTGTCCATCCAATTATAAGAAGGAAACAGAACATGACAAAACCTCTCTCTGTGTTTTTTGTCCATTTTCTAATTCTAATAAACAAAAAAAATGCATATCAAACCAATCTATTTATATACATTCACCATTCACCACATATATGTAAGAAAACTCATCCAATTTTTTTCACTTTATTTTAATAAAAAATAAACAAAATGTGGTTCACTTAAGAGATGGTCGAATTCTTATACATAACATAAAAACAAATATTTTTTTTTCTGAACACAACAAATTCCGTAAGATACTTCAAACGGCTGACATTAACGAAACCAGTTAAAAAAATTCTACCACTCCCACTACAAGAAAAAAACCAATATTTAGAAACCAAAATAATTAATTACAATAATCACTAAATTAGAGACCATTTTAGAAACTAAAACAAAAATTAGTTTCTATTATTGTTAAGTAGTTTCTAAATTGGTATTTAATTAGCAACCAAGATTTTAACTACCAATTATTTAGTTTTTAAATTTGGTCTCTTAAAAATTGGTTGCTAATTAGATACCAATTTAAAAATTATTTAACAATAATAGAAACTAATTTAAAAACCAATTTTTATTTTAGTTTCTAAAATGGTCTCTAATTTAGTTACTATTACAACTAATTATTTTGGTCTCTAAAAATTGGTTTTTATTTCATGATTTTTTTTAGTGTCCCAACTACCTCAAAACTTCTCAAATACATTTGTAACTTCTCAAATACATTTGTAACTTCTCAAATACATTTGTAACCATCTCATCAACCTATAAAAACTTTTTTTAATCAAGACTATGCAAACTAGGGATTCAAATCACCAATGTAAAAAATAAAATCTCACATCTACTTTTAAAAAAATTCAAAAAATTCAAAGACCAATCCTTTCAGTGTAAAAACTAATATTTTATGAAACAAAATAAATATTTGAAACTAAAACTAGCTTATGAAAAGAAATTAAGAAATGATTTGGTTGAATTTGTTAAAATAAAAGTTGATGAAAATAGATATGTATGTGGAGGGTGTGGTGGGGTTTTGAATTTAGGTGGGAAGAGATATGTATTGGGTATAAGATGCAATGATTAGCCGACAAAATCAATGAAAAGCAGAAAATTATGGAATTGGTTACTATGGAATTGACAAGTTTTTTGGATAATTTGAGAAAAAAAAACCATCACTTGATGTAATATTTCATCAAAGATAGCTAAGTGAGAGGGATTAAAGTCCATTTTGCCCACCCTCTCCATATCTTATCTTGTGTCCATATTTAATATACCAAGCATAATCATTTGTGTAATGTCTTTTTTTTCTTTCTCTAAACCTTATCTTTAATCTATATCCATCATTTATATGCTAATAATAGTTTTTGTAATATTCATAAATTTTAGTAATAAATAAACAAAGTTGAGCATGATGGACATAATATTTAAGTATGTTGGATAAGTAAAGCTACATTCTTAGTATGTTTCTATTACTCATAGCACATGGGGTTTTATTTTATGTATAGAATAAAACTACCACATGAAAGAAATATATACATGCACACTAGTAAATACATGCACACTAGTAAGAGTATAGTTATTGTACATTTGTAATTTAAAAAATAAAAAAAAATATTAAAATATTGGAATTTAGGGTTTAAATTTTTAAGGAAGGAGTGTTCTGAAGCTTGGGTGTCTTAGAAGATAATGTGTTTTCTTTTGTCTTAATTGTCATCTATTTTATATTTTTTATAGTAGTCAGTCAGGGACATATAGTTCACATTCTGATATTTGTTCCTTATACTAGTCATTTATGAAAGGATTAGAAGATCTAATAAGTTGACTAGTAGGAATATCTTTTTGTTGTACCGACTAGAGAGTAAATGAGCTTTTGCTTTTGGTACAATGAGAGATTCATTTTTTTTATCAGTAAAGAATAAATAAAATAAAAGAACGTACAACACTTGAGGGGTACTCTTACCCTTTTACATAAATATATAATCTATAAATATCAGACAACACCAAGAAATGTGATAAAAACTTGTAAACTAAGGCATATACATCAATGTATCCCTTTACTCTATTGGAAGGATTTGTAAACTCTTTTGCTTCTCCCAATAGACTCAACCTAAATCAATGTGCAATTCAAAATCCATTAATATTCACAACATGTAAACATAACACCACTAATTTCCATTATCTCACTTCATGTTAAAATAGGGTCACGTGACACATGTTGTGTACCATAGCATTTTTTGGAAAAAAAAATATTGTTGTATATTTATGGAATAACACATAAAATTTAATTAAGACATGAACATATAATTCTCATTATAATCATCATCACATCTAACTCATACGACAACAATTCTAAATCATCGTTTAATTGTTGCTAAAATCTCATTATAATTTGGTTTGACTCTCTCAAGATTTGTTGGCTCACCCTTTATCATCAATAACTTAAATTTAAAAAGGAAAACATTAATAAGCTCTTGAAAAATTAAAATAACTTTAAATCAAACATTTATATATATAGATGACATGTAAATTAGAAAATGAAAAAACTAAACTGTGGATTAGAACAAGTTGTGAAGTGGAAGTGAAAATAAAAAATAATCACAAAATCATATGTTTGCAACAATGAAAAGTCATTTAAACTGAAGTATAGAAGGTTGTCCCAAATTTAAAAGAATTTTATCTGAACTGAATTCAATCATAAGTAAAAGTATTATTTTGAGCTATGTAAATTGTTTTGAAAATTTAAAAGAAAATAAAGATATAAATTAAAGTTTAGTGATGTATCATTGACAATTATCTTTAATAGAAAATGCCATTCTTTTATAGTAGTTGGTAGTGAAAATAGGTCTTAATAGTTTTTTAAATTTTATCTTTAAACATTATTGTTATGCAACTATGGAATTAATTATATTTTGTTATTATATCTAAACACAATTACAAGATGGAGCAATGGAAAAGGGTGCCTACTACAGTATTATTTATATTTTCTTTCACTTTTGATTTAAAATATAAAAAAATAAATAAATGGTGTAACAATATATTGAGTAGACCTATGTAATATAAAAAAAATTGATAGCATAATTGAGTAGTATAATGATGTATGATGAAGATATGAGCTAAAGGAACAACTCATATCCTCGTCTTATTCTATAACATATACAATAACTCTTAACTACCACAATACAACGAATCTAAAACTTCACTTCAAAATTTCAATATGCATTTCATAAAAAAAACTAGTTCTTACTATATACTAAATTTGGATTACATTCTAATTAAAATATATACTAAAGCTGAATTTAGAAGTTTAATATTCAATCATATTATGGGTTCAGTATTATTAGACTAATTATAATCGAAATACATTATTATAGTAGTTATTAGTTGTAGGAGAAATTTGTATTGGTCATTTCGTTTGGCTTTTTTTTATAAGAATTTTATTTATTAATATTTTATTATTGATAAAAAAATAGTACTTATTAGTTTAATAAAAAATGCAGCTAAATATTTTATTGTTGTTGTTTAGTTTTATTCACCAAGGTCTAAAAATCTATACTTACACATTATTATAAAAAAGAGTGAACACTCAATTCCTTTGACTTATTATTATCAACTTTTACTAATTTAAACATAGAAGATTTTAAAAAGAGTGAGAATTTTTTTTAGTACAACTCATCCCTTGAAATAAGAAGATTTATGTTATGATAAATAAGAAGTTAATATTTACTTTATTTTAATTGCAAAATTCTGTCGTTTTAGTATTGACATTTGCACATAAATAATTTATATTAATAAATATAAATTTTCAATTAAGCTTTTATTTTGGTATTATGTCCGCAATAGTTGTAAGAATGTATTTAATGTGTGATTGAAGGCAGAAGAAAATGTAGATTCTAAATTTTGTAGTAATGTTTTAATTATCAATTATTTAGATTCTAAATTTAGTAGTAAAAATATTGGTAGCTAATTAGATACCAATTTAGAAACTATTTAATATTAATAGAATCTAATTTAAAAATCAAAATTTTATTTAAAATTTAAAATAATATCTAATTTATTCATTATAACAATTAATTTTTTTTTTTAAATTGATTTCTACTCTATTATTTTCTGTATTGTTATGTGCCCGATAATTGTAAGAATGTATTTAATGTGGTGATTGAAGGGAGAAGAAATTGTAGAGAGTGATGATGTTGTGGAACCTGACAAGTGGAAGAAATGTAGGATTTAATTTTTGTGAAAATAGATAGAAAATGAGGTGATATCCTAGGATGCTCTTGTTGTTGTTGCTGTTCCTGTTGGTGGGTTCAGAACCACACTGTCCCCCTCATCTCTCTCTGCCCCTTTTCTCATTTCACAGCTGCTATTTCTTCCTTCCTTCTCACCTTCTCAATATTTAAAGAATCAAAAATTAAACAATGACTTTTCTTCACTCTTTCTACAATAGTTTTTACAAAAGCTTTGGGTTGAATTTTTGTCACAAAAGGTAGTTGTAATGTCAAGAATTAAAAGTTTTTCATATTCGATATTGGATCAAATGATACGAGTTGTTGGAAATTTCATATCGACTAGAGATGAAAACAATTCATTGTATATAAGTGGATGTAAAACTCAATCTCATGAACCGGTTTGATGAGGTTGAGTTATGCTTAAAGTTCACTTTATAATACGAGTTTAAATGAATTAGTTAAAATATACGGTAGCTAAATTTTATATAATTAAGTAATGGGAATATTAATTGTGATGTATTTAATTGTGAAATGATTTAAATATTATAAACAGACATTAATTAATATAAAAATATTATATTATTATAATTTTTATTATACTTAATATTGAACACTTAATTAAATGTCGAACATCTTTTTAGAAACTTTTTTAATTGAAAATCAAAGCTGAAAAAAAAAACTAAAACAATAAAAAGAAAAAACCCAATTGTTCAATCATAAATACTATTATCTCAACCTTTATACAAGACAAAATAGTAGTATTAATGAACATATTCAAGTGCTTAAAAATATTCAGACCTTTAGGAATTCAAACAAATTCATATTTCTTGGTATTGAAGTTGGCACAAAATGTTAAGATAGATTGAAGACATAACAGGTACTATATATGGCTTTTTAAATAAGGAAGTATATTTGTTATTTGATAGAAATGGGAATTGGAATGAAATTTCATTGAAGAAAATGAATATGAAAGAAAAAGATGATGAGTTTTTTTATTGTAGAAATAGGAAGGAATGAAAGTGAAAAGGTGAAGAGAAAGGGTCTTAAAAAGTGAGGAAGTAAAGAAATAAATGGATTAATTTAATCTGCAACAATAATATTCCATTGCAATATTATTTAATAAAGTTTAAGAAGCAGGACACTTTGTTTGAATTGGTTACTACTTTTAAGAGTAGACCCATCACACGTGAAAAGCATCATAGTTAATGATTTTGTTTAATTAAATTGGTTATGTTCTTGGGAGTTTGTTCCTACCACACAACACAAAGTGTCTCCATTATCTATCTTTTCATTATTTATTACTTATCCTAAACCTCCAAAACATTAGACATCAATGAGTAGTAAAAAACTTTACATAAAAGATATAAAAATTTCAACCCTCAAAACCTTCTAATATTACGGTCAAAATATAGTTTCACATTGCTTAAAAGTCGAGGTAGTCGAGGTTAAAGGCAGTTTAAATACACTTTCATTTCTTAATCCACTGAGACGTCTTTTAAGGACAAAATTGTGACGGAACACCGACTTTCAAAGTGAACAATATCTCGAATGTAGTGATTGTTCTGGTACGACCAAAATATAGTCTCACATTATTCAAGAGTCGAGGTTAAGGGCAGTTTAAATACACCTTCCTACCTTAATTCACCAAGGCGCCTTTTGAGAACAAAATTGTGACGGAGCAACGATGTTCAAAACGGACAATACCTCGAACGTGCTGATTGACCCTAACGATGTTACATCTTTTTATATAACATTTTTTTATCAATGTAAAACTTTCCCTCATCTTAAATTTGTAGTGTAGGCACAAATGTATGTATCTTTAATGTCATTTATTTGTCTTAATTGAATAACAAGACTATAGAAGAAAAGGGGTATGGTTGGTTGGTTGAAGGAAAAAAGAAATGGAAAGTGGAGAAGTATGCAATAGTTGAGGAGGTGAATGGCAGCTAGGGCAAAACAAATAGTTGGTAATATATTTGAAAAGAAAGAATGATTGCATGGAGATGGGGTTGGGGGGCCTTCATGTGTCTTCACACTTCATTCTCCACCGACACCAACTAAGGATTTCAGAACACATCCCACCATTTCTGACTAAAAAGTTCATATTTAAAAGCACATGAATTGCTCTTCTTTTGCATTTTTCATTTTCATGCTCAAAATTTCTGATGCAATTAATATATAGTTCTTATAGGTTGGACCTTTGAATCAAGTGAATTAGAATTATTAGTCAATGAATATTTCTTTCAATTCACCATCTTCACACACTCACTATATTAATTATTCATCCTTCAATTTAACTATTTAATGTTACCATTTCATGTCCTTTTAGTTCCTAATTTAGCCATTTCAAATCTTTTATTATCTAAATTTTAACTATACTTGCTTTTATTTTTGTAGGATTTAATAGGAATATGAGAATAAGTGATTCAGTCTAGGGAATAAAGATGACAGAAAGTACATAATTTTCAAAACTCAAATATTAAAAATTATCATTTCAATAACAAATAAATTTGTTATGTAAGATTTATTTAATGACAAATTTAAGTGATCGATAAACTATATTTTTTGAGGGTTTTATATTTATTTTATTTTAATACCTTCAAAAAAAATAGTTAAATACAAAAATGTTTAAAAAAACGTAGAAGCCAAAATGAGAGATAAGAAATAGTGTTTTTGCATTTTTTGGACTTGGTTTGGCTACTTTAAATAATGTTCATGCATTATGCAATAGAGGGGTATTGTTTCTTTTAAACACTTTTTACAACACTTTTAGCGTATATTTGTTTTTGTCTTTTTCATTACAATTTTTTTTCATTCCTATTTCTGATTCTTATAAATTATAAAGAATATATATTTGTTGTAGAAGTAGAAATTTTGTTTGAAAAGGGACAAAAGAAAATAATGAATGCAATGTGTTGTGCTTATTTGAGGAGATGAAGTACAATAATGAAAAGGACTGAAAATGTAGAAGAACATGTTTTTAACTTTAATTTTAATTTAAGTTGAATTTAAACTCGTTGTTTGTTATATAAAGGTTGAATTTTACCTTTTGGTTCTCCTATTTAGTTTTTTTGTTGTACAAAGGAAATATGATCTGATTTTACAAAGTGTATTGAGAGAATATTTGTATTCTCTATTTATTTAACACCTTAAATGATTTTTACTTTAAAATGGACCCACTTCGTCTCCACCATTACCATGCTTCTTCAGAATAAGAGTCTTCAATAATATTTGAAAAAGTGTGTAATATTCTCTTTAACTTACTTTTCTTTAACACAATCTTTATTAAAGTTTTAAAAAACTATAGAATTGAGAGTGAGAACCATTAAATAAGAAGTGATATATAAAACTTTGATTTTGAATAAATTTCCACCATTAATTAAAAATATGTTTAAGGGTATTTCTTGCTGCACCCTACATTTTTTTGCAATATCTGAATTATCTTTAATAATTTTGGATGATCCAGAATAGGATTCCATAAGCAAAAGGTATTTCCGAGGTTCTGTAAACAAAATATGTTTCCATAATAGAAAATCCAGAAGTAAAAAGACCATTCTATAACACATTTTTTTAATTTCCAAAATGGTAAATCCAGAATTCATAAAATGTATTCCAGAAAGTATGTTCTGGAAATATTTGAGAAAGAGTAATCCAGAAGTCATTTTTAAAAAGAATAAAATGGTCTTTTCCGAAAATGATGGGGTGTGGGAAGTCATTTGTTGGGGTGCAGGGAGAAACACCCTTAGATTAATGGGCTCAAATTCAATAGGGACATATGGCCCAATATCTCTGCCTCATTAGTCAAACAAATTGACTACATTGACTACTAAGCTATAGAAGTTGTGAGTGTTTAATATTTTTTTTTTTGTTTCTATAAAACTAACATCCTTTATAGGAATTCAAATGAAAAGGATGTTTCTGCAAAAAAGAAAGAAAGATAGAACCAACTTGCAAGTAATTGAAGCTTAATAGATGGTCACATGTAGCACAATGTCCTCCATTACTGTCTCATGAATGGAAGAGTGTTATTTCTTCGTTTTTTGAATTTTTAACATTCTTCTTTGATATGGCTACATATTTATCCTCAAACTCTGCTTCAACCTGAATGTCTAATTTCTTTTGCCGCCACCTACTACAGCACCCTTCACACAGCACAGAATTATACAAGTTATCCAAAATACAATCAAGCTAAGAATATGATGTAAATAGTTACGATAAATGAAGCAGAAGAAGACAGGAGTTAGAATAAGAATCCATATTCTCAATATACTATACTCAGTCAACTTCATCAAACTATTTTCATCTGATAATAATATGTACACTTTGTACAGACAAATCGATTTTAGCTATCAAATTCAGGAAATTTTAGTAATTGCATAGTGCACCGATGGGCCACATTCCAGATATTAAAAGTCTTTCATTCTTTGGAAGTCCACTTACCTCATATCTCAAGAAGGACCAAGAACATGCTCGAGAATCCTGGTCACCAATTTAGTTATATCATCTTCCTTACATGAGGTCACAAAATTTACTGACAACAAAATCCTTTTGTTACTTGCTCTCGTGATCAGTGAAAAAAGTTTGTTCATATGATTGTGTTAGAAAGTCGATAGAAAATCAAACAGGCACACTATATTAGAACCCAGATGCACTTTCTTACCCCATGCAAGAACTGGAAACTCCCATTTCTGTCTAGGGACCGTGATTACATATGAGGTAACCTGCAGAAGTATGTTAGAACTTTGCAATAGTATATTACCTCATATTACTTGAAATTTTGAAATAAGTAGTAGGGAATATACCAACCAAGATTGACGCAGCAAGCGACTTAGGAGACCTAAAATGAACCGACATCTCCTCTTTTTCATAGAGAAGATCCATAATATCCATGCAAACTTCAATGCTAATCAATTCACCAACTTTGGCCACTCCCCTGTTCTCAACCATTCAAAAGCGTGAATGAATGAGAAGATGACACAGTGCAAGTAGACAGATAAAAATGAGTCACACTCACTTGAACTGAACCCAAAGCTCTTGAAGGAAGAAAAACGCAATATTTGCTGTACCAATCTCAAAATTCAAAACCTGGGGAAATACCAAACCATGTCAGGATCAGCTCAACTCCAAAAGTTCATAGGTTTTCGAAAAACTGTACAGCAGAAAAGTCTTTGTGGTCTCAGGGACTGCAATTGATGCTGTATGAGGTGCATAATTTTCCACATGACCATGGTGTGTGAAAAAAACTGAACCCGAAAGTAAAAAGGTTGAGTGATAGTTGGGGTTGAAGTTACCTGCATGAAGAGGACCTCCTGCAGAAAAAAGTAGGTAAAAGAGTGAGAGGGTAGAAAAGGAGAAAAAGGAGATGATGATGGGTGGCTTACTGCTTCTAGGAAATTACGAGTAGTGAAGTGGTGCTCCTTGATGGAAGAGTTAGCTAAGGACTTGAAAGATGCAACGGAGAGTGGTCGAGAATAGTGTATCTGCATGCATGGAAATTGTGAGTGCAATGTGAGAAGAAGGGTAACAGAGAGAAGGAAGAAAGAAAGGCACTTTGGTGGAAATCCAGAGAGAAATAAGCGCAAACAGGTGGAAGGTGTTCTGGGTGAGGGGTCGCAATAGCCAGCTTGAAGAAGAAGTTCCACCAGCTTCAATGAAGGTTGGTAAAGAGGGAAAGAAGCGATCAACAAAGAAGGAGAATGCAGAGTATTTAACAATGGCGGAAACTTGGAGGAGCTACCATTACAACAATTACAGAGAAAGGATTAGAAAATTACAAATATTAGAAGAAACAGTGAAAGAGGCAGAGATTCAAAGAGGTTACTTCTGCAGAGTGGATAAAAAACTCAACCATGGCCACACGATCCAACCCACTTTCAGTTCCAATCTCCATTTCCATCTCAATCTCTTCCATTAATTCTCTGCAACAAAACTTTAATTAGACAGTGGAATAAAAGAAGAAGATCATCATAAATAAATTAAAACAAGCACAAAATTCCATGAAAACATGATTCACAACACAAGACATTGTGACAATAAAACCCTACTCAATACATTGGAAAGCTAATGATTTTCGAGAGGCAGTTTCTTCCTGCACCTCCATGCACTTGAACTATATTTATTTTTTCATTATGGATTATGGAATCCGAAATTTTTTTGGATTGGCCGGTAAAATTTCGAATCCACCAATCCATAATTTAAAATATGCATCATTCAAAAAAATATTTTGGATCCACCAATTCGTAACAGAAATATGCATTCTGGATTCAAAAATCTGTAATTTAAAAAAAAAAATTCTGGATCCATGAATCCGTAATAGAATTAGACTTCCGGATTCAGCAATCCAAAAATCAATAATTTATGCAAAAATTACTTCTGGAATACTCCCTCATCCAGAAAAAAAAAAAATTTCAGTTCTGGATTGCTGAATCCGTAGCACACTCCCAGATTCCTATTTTCGGTAACCACGGTTTTTCAAATAAAATATTAAGGCCAATTTCG
The DNA here is from genome assembly GCF_000499845.2 of Phaseolus vulgaris. Classification (NCBI taxonomy): domain Eukaryota; kingdom Viridiplantae; phylum Streptophyta; class Magnoliopsida; order Fabales; family Fabaceae; genus Phaseolus; species Phaseolus vulgaris. The sequence goes on from NC_023757.2 coordinate 472,904, forward strand.
GGATTTAAAAAATTGTGAGGGTGCAGGAAGAAAAATGTAGGGGTGCAGGAAGAAGAAGCCTTTTCGAGAATACCAGAAAGTGTAGGAAAAGAGGAAGAAACCAAAACTCACGTAGTTTTATTTGAAAAATGTTACATTTTACAATAGTAAAAAACACTGTATTATAATTTTCAACAAATTTCCATGGGTTTCATTTCAGAAAGATATTTTTTTCTTCTACTTCTAGATTGAATTATCAAACATATCACACGTGTACAAGAAAAAAAAACAAAATAGAACATACTTATTAAACAATTGTAATTATAGATGCCATATTTTTTTTATTGAATTATTGCATTTTCTTAAAACAGCCATATTATAATAAAATCAAATTCTTTTTGTGATCATTTTATGTCCTCACTTTAATTCTGTTTAGAGTTTTCATCTATGGTTGTTTCAAGTATGAAGACAACAAACAAACACCAACCTCCCAAAACAGAGTATTTTCATTTTTTTATTAAAAAATAATAAATTTTAATGGCATGAAAAAATGTTACGTGGCATTGTTAGCATAGTTATTCTTCAACTATGTCATCGGTTAACCTATCTAAACTAACAAAAAGATAATAAAAACAAAAATATATAGCACCAATAACAAATGCAAAAAAATAATAATAATTAGAAAAAACACTTTTTTATAAGTAATAAAATATATTTAATTAAATGAGTGAAGAAGTTGATAATAAGGATTAAAAAAATTAAGCATAAGGGAAAGTCGGTTTTATAAACTATTAAGGATTAGTGGCGGCGCTTTGGATTGCATTGTGTTTAAGAATCTATTTTCCCATCGAATGGGATTCAAGATATTCGTTTTTATTTTATTACTTTTTTATTCATAGATAAATATGTAGAATAAAATAATAGAAAGGAACAAAAAGAAACATTATATTGTGTGTAAATGATTTCTCTAATAACAACAATTTATCTTCTTTTTTTATGCAATGAGGAGAACCTATCAAATACAAAAGTTTGTGTGATTAACTTGCTCAATAATTGGCTTATACTTTATCTTCTTTCACTTTTTAATGCATACTTTTCTTTTATATTTTAATCTCTTGATTTTCTTTGAATTTATTTATATAAAGTCTTTTAATTTCTTCTTTAACTCTCACAAGTTGCTCATACCACTTGTCCCCAACTTTGACCCCATTCACCATATTCTTCATTCTCCTCCATTTGATCATTCACCAAAATTCTCCATCTCTTTTATCTATTTCACTTATTTTTTAAATGATATCTTCTTACTCCCATTAATGTTACTAAAATCCTCATTATTCCAAACATTGATGTCATTTTTAGCTCTTTTAGTTTCTCTTAAAATACAATATTTTATTTTTATATATATCTTCCTTTCTAATTCTTATAAATTAATTCCCAACTCTTATAAAGCTCTTCTCTCTATTCTCTCTATGGCACACAAGTAACTAAATGGTTTAGCTCCCCAATCAATGGTAGAATATTTATTTAAGTATAAGGGACATCAATCATAAATGAAAAAAAATGATGTTTGATCCATTCTCTTTCATCTTCTACAATTTTAAACTCTACTTTTTTTTATCAATAAAAAATATAAATAACTTAATCTTTATAAAAAAAATAAAGAGAAAAATAAGATAAACTTTACACGTCAGTCTAAATCAATCTTCCAACAAAAACTGTCAACTAATCCAAATCTTAAAAATATCTTCTTTGATGTGTTTAGTTTGTGAGTTATTTGTTCATCTTGCACCACTTGAGAATATGTTTTGAGAATATGTTTAATTATTAAAAAGTAGAACTGATTTGGGTCGAAAAGATGAAGCTTCAAGAAAATGTGTGTGATTATAGATTATAGATTTCATGTTGAATGACATATTTCCACCTTCTACCGGATAACTTAAAAAACTAGCTAAATCATCTGATTTATTCCTTGGGAATTTCTTCTTCTTTAACTACAGTTTTAAACATAAACATGTATGTGTGTGGATGTACATAAGAACACTAATTAATACTAATCATTATTCACAACCGAAAACTTGGTTGCCTTTTAGATACAAACTCATCAGTGGGGGAAACTTCAAAGTGAGTTTTAATTTGTTCAAATCTCTCTGACATAAACAAGCTTTCAAAGCTTTTCAGTGCTGCTGAAACCCTCACTTGTGCCACAAACAATGCCTTCACAGGCCTGTGATCTGATAGTTTTGACTCACTTCGACCGTACTCAATTTGCTTCAAACCTTTGGCAAGCCATATGATTCTGTCACACCTACAACATCAAAATTTCCAAAGTTTAAGCACATTCTTATTAGGTCATTTTTGGTTTAGCTGTTTTTTTTAATTAAACAACATTGTTTAACGACATTTATTGTTGAAACAATGTTGTTTTAAAAAACATGTAAGTTGTTTCTTACCATGCTGGTGCTCGTTTCTTTGCTGTTTTTTTGCAGTGATAACAACATCCATAGTACAGGTCAGAACTTGGACAATACTTGTAGGTTGGTGCAAATTTGATTGTTCCCTCATGCCATCCTTTTAACATGTTTCCACTCGTCACTTCCATCATTAGCTTCAGTTTCATTAATTCAATCCAAGTTAGAAAATATACAGTTAATCCAACAAGATATATATGTATTAATTCTATCCATTTTCATTTCCCAAATAGAACATATAGAAAAGTATACATCAAGGTGAGTAATCTAGATCATGCTAGTTGAATCCTTAATCTGAATCGAAATTTTTTTATTTTGAATCGTGAATCGTTTCCTATCGTAAATTTAAGATTTATAAACATTTAAAATATATAATATATAAATATGTAAAAATATAATTAATAATCACAATCATGTTAAAAAAGAGTGGTTGTATTAGTGATAAGATTAGGTTAATATTATAATGGTTTGATTGAATTGAGTTATATGATCCAACTATTTGTTAAATGAAAGAAAAAATTAAAATTTGAGTTTTATAAAATCAATTCAAGTGATATAACCCAGTTTACACCTAAACACAAAATAAAATTCAAACTGTGATACAAAATTATTTCACGATTCATACTATTCGTGATACAATTCACACAATACTACTACGACATGAGAGTAAAAACAATTCTAATGATTAACATCATCACGAACATCTGAAATCGTATCATATCATACAATTCGTATAGTGAATCGTAGATCTAAATTACTCTAACGTATATGTATTATGATCTAAATTACTTTAATTAATGTATATGTATTTGTAGTTTTATTCATGGATTTACATACCTGATCATATTCTAGTAGAGAGTCCCAGTCTTCATTTTCAACAAGTAAGCGTGTTGTTTCTTCTGGTAGAGAAATTCTGTAATTTAAATCTCCTAATAGTATTATGTGGCTGCACAACATCACCATCATTAGTTAAATGTTAAAGTAATACAACTTGCAAGTCAAAGTAAAAGTAATTAAAACTAAATTCTGTTTGAATATTGAGTAATTAAATAAATGGTTAAAAGTCGGCAGAAAGTAAATTCTATTTTAATATTGAGTAATTAAAAGGGGTCAAATGGTTTTCTTTTTAATTATATTTCTATGTATATGGACAGTGATAGGTGCAAATGTTTTGTATTTTATTCTAATTGGCACCTCTTTGCAACATTTTCATTAATTAATTAATTAACTCACAGTCCCTCTTTAGCTACAAACAAAAGAGCCAACAAAGAACAATATTTTAAGTGTTTTGGCAGCCTTCAATATTTAGATGGACAGATTCAAAAGCTGGAAACACACAACAATGATGCTTTCAAGTAGCAAATTCTTTATTTTAACAGCCATAAAAATAAAAAACAAAAAAATAATTTATTCAATATTGGAACTTTGTTTTCATGATTTGTTGGGAAAGGAACCTAATTACTATTAAAATAAAACCAAAAAGCAATTATTGAGGTTGATTAGTTGGAGGGTTTGTAATTAACAAAAAAATGTGATTGCTAATTACTTACTCATGATCAAGAATCTTCCTTGGCAAATCAAGCAAAGGGCCTTTGGGAAAGCTTGTCCTTGAGAATATTTCAGCAACATTAGAGTTTCTGTGCCTCTCATCACCCTCTCTCCCCCCAGAAGCTAGGTGACCACACACAAAGCAAAAACTTGTTTCATGTAACACAAATCTCACAGACACAGAACCCTGCAAATCAAATCAATCACAGTGGAATAAATAAATATAATCAAGAGGACTTATTCCTAACCAACTCAAATGGATGAAGTTGATGTTGACAGTGATGATCAGCATATAATTAAACTGCAAAGTGCAAAACCAATAGATGTATGATGCATGAATTAAGGTAATGAATATGAAAGAAGTGGGATTTATATGAATAAACCCTAAACCCTAAATCCGAAATTGGTGAGATAAGTTTCTCATATTTTGACTGGTGTTTTAACCTTTGACATAAAATATGACTGGTGTTTTAACCTTTGACATACATGAGATCTGTTAGAAAATTGTAAGTTTTTGTCGTGTTGTATCGTGGAATTGTTATGTCTGTCGGATTCTCAGTTTTTGAGTTCTGTTGGAATTGTTATGTCTGTTAGATTTTCAGTTTTTGAGGTCTGGTCTGTGTATGATTTTTTGAAAATTAGTTCAGGATGACTTTGTATAAAGGTTGAGATATAGGGAAAGACATCAATTTAATTTATTTATTTTTATCGATAAAAAAAATAAAGAAAGTAGGGTTTGGTTAGGTAACCTTGTTCCCTAAGCAGCCCATAATGCCACATCCCACACATGAGACACTTGGATGTTGAATGAATGGACGAAGGTGTCTCTTTGCCCATACAGATATCATTATACCAACCATTTGCTTGCTAATGATACATTCGAAATCTTGTGGGGCTTCAAACTTCTGCTGACATGGATTATCATTTTTTCCTTCCTTAATATTGCAACAATTCTTCATCTTTTCATCTTTCAAATCCCTACCATGTGTGTTCTTGTTCAGGGCTTCTCTGATCATGGAGTTCCACTTGCTACAAATCTTACTGTTTTCACACCCCAGTACATTGGATGCTTTCAGAGGCACAATTTCTTGAAACCTAAACAGTTAATGATGACAATTAAGCATCTTGCACCACATGCATGATCTTAAGGATTGTTAAAAGAACCTCAAATTCATACCCTAGTACATAGATGTCACAGGACTTGTTGCATGTCTCCAACAAATCCTCCATGTTCACTCCTTCATCTGGGGCAACCCCACCTACGTTCCATGTGCTCACAAAAATCCTTCAATCATTAAACAAAGATTGTTTCAGAAACATATGGAAATAATTGATCAAAATGAAAACAGCATCGAACATTATGGAACTCTATCAAATATATATATATATATATATATATATATATATATATATATATACTGCATTTCATCGCAGCTTTTCTTATGTGCAGTGAGCGAGTTGTTTTTTTTATTGAAAAAAAAAAGGTATAAAATAGACTTATTTCGGTATACCTCAACCATTATACAAGAGAGGATAACTTAGTTAAACTATAATCGATCTATAACCGACTTCTAACCTTAAACAAATCTACTCTTCCCTACCTTAACTTTAATCTCTTATACTTACACAACTGCTATGATACTCCATCTCTAACTATTATTGTTTTTAATAGATCTCATACATCTTAAAGATTCCAGATACCAATCAGAATAAGAAAAACATATTAGACATAATTTTGATGTTACCATGACCAAGCAGTGAGGGAGTTGTGAGAAGGATAATAAGAAGAGACAGGAATTAGTATATAGTATATAAGATATTCTAATTCTTACTTGTATTTTTGTGTATCTTTGTGATCATTGAGAAGTGTTTTGGATGTGAGAGATGAGTGAAGATGAGCCAATAAGGGTTCTGTATTAGTTGGATAATCTGCTATGAAGTTGCTGCTTCCGACTCGCTTGTTGAGTATCTTATTAGCCACTAATGCTGGCCACATCAACTAAGCAAATTGTGTACATGCACAAATAGATTCATATAAGTAAAGAATAGGTAAGAAATTAAAGAAGAGAATGGAATAGTTATGTATACTTACTTCAGTTAGCTTTGCAGTCATGGTAAGAAACAGTGGTCTGTGGTACTTTTGGGGACAGAAAAATGATGAGAAGAGTGAAAAAATGGAGATGATTAGGATATATTATAGGAAGAATTGAGTGGCATTGAATGTAGGAGGAAGAGAGAAGAAAGCATGGTGTTGTTGAAGAATGGAATAATGAGTAGAGTTATATATTGAAAGTTTGTGAATGGTGTGCAAGTGGGAGAAGTGTGGTCCATCACAAGCTATATTGCCACAACAAGTTGCCAACCGTTTTGCATGCTAATATTATGAGGCCATTTTCATTGTTGGAAAACCACCCAATCAATATCTTTTGGTTTAGGACAAGGTTCAAAGTTTGACTGGTTTTTATCAGATTATTATAACTTTATCTTCTTTGACAATCTCATTAATTATGCACAAAATGGACCCAAATTTTTATATATTAATACTACTTACTAATTTTTATATCAATCAATAGTCGATAAACAAATAACTGGTTCATATTTTAGAATTTTTAAAGATATATATTAGTCATCAACTTTTACTTATGCAGATTTTTTTTATCAGCAATTTTACTTATATATACATTAAACATAAATAGTAGGATAGGTGAGTATGTGAAGACATTCTAATTAGATGAGATATAAATGAGATAATAAATGTGTAATTAATAAAAATATTTTTTTTCTAAATTTAGAATTTAAATAATTGGTATTTAAAAATTTTGGTAGTTAATTAGATATCAATTTAAAAACTATTTTTTTTTTATATAAAGTTTTCATCTCACTATGTAACTTGACATCTAAGCTAAGTTCTACTATCACATGAAAAAAATATTATTAAAAAAAATACAAAAAATATAGAGAGACTAGCCCAAAATCCATATATTAACAAAAATATATATGGGTAGACTACAAATTCACCCTTTAATGAAAGAAATTCATTATTTTCACTATACCACTTTAGAATTATCACAATTTATAAACTACTTATCAATAATAAAAACGAATTTAAAAACCAATAATTTTTTTAGTCTCTAAAATAATATCTAACTTAGTCAATATAATAATTAATTATTTTTAATCTCTAAAATTAATTTCTATTTAATAATTTTTTTTTAGTGTTATATGATTTATTTCACCCCTATATGTATTATAATAAAAAAAATATGTGTTGATTTCATTTATCAAATATTATAACTTAAGCCTAAAGAAAACTGTTTATCGAATTCTATCAGCTACAGTACAAGATAAGAAAAGAACCAACAGAAAAAAAAAAACAAAAAAAAGGTTTGCAAAGACCCAATTAAAATATGGAAATGGAAGAATTAAATTAAAAAAAAATTAAAAAAACAGAAGTTCATTGATTTTACAATTAAGAATTGGAATCCACTATGTTATAAGAATCTTCTTTCACTTAGCTGCTCATTATCTGGTTTGCACTATTCGTATCAAGAAAGTGTCACTAAAAACCAAAAGTGTCAAACGAAACTAAAACATGATTCGTTATATTATGAATTACGTGAAGACAAAGGTTAAGTGTTTTTTTTTATGATGGTGACATAACTTTTACACTTTTTGTTAAAAAAAATAGGCAAATTTGCACCAATTTCACTATGAAAAGACAAAAATGTCCTTAGATAAAATGGAGGTATATATAAAAATACATTTCGGATATTTTTTTCTAAAATATATTCTGAATTTTTTTTCAGAACAAATATTTTGTATTACAGATTTTTTTTATTTAAAATGAAATTTTGATTTTTGTTTTCAAATTTTCATTTCTAGAATACAATCATCTCATCTCGATCTATTTTTCGGAATGTATTATTTTTAATTTTTAATTTTTATTTCCAGAATGAAGAATTTTTTGGAAATTTAAAATTGTGTAGGGTCTAGATTTAAAATGATTGGATGTAGAGAGAATTTGCAAAAAAAAATTAAACAAAAGAGATGTTAGAATGCATGTTTTTTAAATTAATTTGTGTAATTATGATATAAATTAAGTAATCTTGTAGCCATGAAAGTGATGTAATGAAGATTAGTTTGTTTGGTTAGAAACAAAAAGAGAAATAGGAAGTGTGATTGGATGGACGGCACAAGTGATTCCACATTCATCGTCAACTTTATCTTATTTTTAAACTCATTAATTATCCAATTAACATGCATCTTCCAACCTCCATCAAAATTATATTTCTTTTAGAACACCATCACTCTAAAAGTTGCATCTAATCAAATGGGGTGATTAATATTTTTTAATGCACAAAGAGAGGGAAGTTTCCAACAAAAAAGGAAATGAAGTATACTTAGAAGAGAGAAGGGTGTGAAAATCAAATGGTAATATCCAATCACAACCACACACCTCTCACTCACATCATTACAAAACTAACCCTCTAATTAATTATCTATGCACTTTTTTTATGTGCTAAAGCTCTCTTCTATATGCACCAACCAACTCCATAAATAATATCATAATAAATGAGGATATGCTTTGTGATGAGGGTTAAGATACTTAATGTATAAAATTCACACCATTGTCATATGCTTTAAAAAATTTGAATTTGAAGGTAAATATGGATGAAGCAATAAAGTTTTTCCTAATTTACTATATTTTTTAAAAGAGATAGTACTTTGTCAACCCATATGGAAAATGAGATATTTTGTTTGATAGGTTTGGAATACCAAAAATAAATATATGTTTTTTTTTCATTGATCATATATTATATAGAAGAAAGTTTGAATCTTTCCATATCACACTTCAAAATATTAGAAACTAATATACATATCAATATTTTTTTAGTTTCTAAAATAATATCTAATTTATTCAATATAACAATTAATTATTATTTTTCTCTAAATTTAGTTTATATTTAATTATTTTTTTTAGTGGAAGAGGATGATGAAATTGATTTTAGACAAAACCGTTGTCTAAATTTTAGACAACAAATTCTTTGTGATCTAGGTGGTTGTGTACTATAGTATATAAACTAAGATTTTTTCAATTAGACAACAAAAGTTTAAAAATTGTTGGTTAAAATATGACAATTCACAACAGATTTTTTAGCATCTACATTCAGGTTGCAATTATTTAAGAGTAACAATTGAGTTTAAATAATTATGACTTATATTATCATTTTATAATTACTTTTAAATGAATAAAAAAATTAAGTTTTTCTTTATTTGAAAGCATTTATCTCTTATGGTTTAAAACTTTTTCTATATATTCTTATATTGAATTATTTGATTTAAATAATGAATTAGTGTGACACATCCTCTCTTTGAAGTAACATATTCTTCATTCTCTTTTTCCTTTAATATCTTAAAAAAATTTCTTTGATCTTTTCTAATATTGTATGGAATGAAGAACATCTATTCATTGCTTCTATATAAGATGGTTTGATTAATAGTTTACCTTATGAGCTTTACATAATCCCACAATTTATCAAAATTCAAAACTTCAATCAAATTCAAATTCAAATTTCTCAATACAAGAACCTGTTCATTTATTCCTCTCCAAAATCATGTTTCAATTCCAAAATCATGTTAAAAGAGTCTTTGATTTTTATTTTTATTTTACTTGTAATAATAGTTAAAAGTTGACCCTTTATACAGTATAGAAATTTTAAAAAAAAAAATTGTTTTACAACGATTTTTAACAAAATTAATCTTAAACTAAGTTGTGATTGCTTTTAAAGTATATAAAAAACTAAATTAAACTTTTAAAAATATAAAAGGTAACCTTAAATCAAATAGAAATAAATAAATTAATTAATAAGTAAGTAAGTCTATATTTCACCATTCTTTAAAAGAAAAACTAATAACAAAAGGTTGGTGTCTCTAATTAATTATCTTTGCACTTTTTGTTGCTTTAAAGTATCACTAGAATGAAGTTCTATTGCACCAACCACTTTAAGGTTGACTATACTTTAAAAGTGACCTATAATCGTAATTATAAAAAGTAATATGCTTTAAAATAAATCAACATTATACTTACCATTTTTTTATTTACAAGATTTTGGAATCTTCATGGTACCAAAAGTGTCCTAGCTTCAAATAACTAGATAACATAATACATTCACTCCAAGAAAATTATTAAATAAAAATTAATTTTAAAAATAAAAAATAAAGAACTACTATATTAATTAAATTAAATATTATTTTAGAGACTACAAAATATTACAATTTTTATTATTAATAAATAATTTATAAATTAATATGTAATTATCTATCAAAATTTCAAGTTATCAATCTTAAAATCAAATTGAAATATATCCTAACCGACGTGGCAGGAAGTGCTTTTCAAAATAATTATTATATTTTAATTTAGGTGAAAAATATTTTAGTTAATTAGGGATTAAATTAAAATGTGAAATAACTAACAAAATGACCATCCTTAATTAATTAATTGTTCACCACTTATCTTAACCTATTTCTCCATCTTCTACTAATCATATGCATCTTTCAATTGATATGAGATGATTGGTTAGATTTAACATTAATTATAATAAAGTGTTGCACAAATTTAATTGAAAACATAGATTAAGTAACAAAAAACACCTCCAATGCCCTCATCAAAATGGAATACTATATGACAAAAATTTAAGTAGAATAAAACTTTTTGGAATTAAAAATAAATTTTTGGTTTGCTAACGTGTCGACATTTAATGGTTCCTAAAGTATAATTTTAATTTGAATTGAGAAAAGTATGAAATTTGAGTCACCATCACTAACCACTTGGTATATCAAATTATGTAATAGCATGGTAATATCTTAGTTCTTAGTGAATTCATATTTAAACATCAAGAACAAAACAAAAATATTATTAATAATAGTCCACAGTTTCAACTTCAAAAATATGCATGCACAACACAACAATTTTAATAACAAAATGAGTGATAACAACTATGGAGAAAGGAACAAATAATGCAATAGTCATTTGCTCTTATCTCAAACTAATTAAGTTTAGGATCACCAATTAATCAACTATTAATGCCTTATTACTTCAATTTAATTTAATTGCTTGGATTTTCTTTTCAGTACTTAAAGAAGCCTTAATTTTCTATCGTTTCAACTAATCTAGTTTAACTAATTTAAAACAATAAATTTATTAATAATTTGTATTAGTGTTCAGAAGTTATTCATTTAATGTAGTAAAATATACCACTTTAATATCAAATGCTTATTTTGTTTGTGAAATATATACTTATATTTTAAATATTTAAACACAATCAGACTTTATTAATTATTTTATCCAGAATCAATAAGATTTGAAGACTGATTCTAACTCCATTAGCTAATATCATTACATCTGTTTGTCATCACTATATCTCTATCTATGATGAAACTAAGTAGGAAATAATTTGTACACTTCAAAGTTTTATTCCAATTTACATAAGAGATAACAAATAAATTTATATTGAAGATTATTAAACTAAACATGATTTTAACGGAAAATATTTAGATTGATGAGATATAAAATAATATCTGATTTTTTCAATCTAACTTCAGATTAAAAAACAACGGACATATGCATATTTATCTTGTTTTTGTTCCCATACTTTTTCTATTGATTTATTTGGATATCGTTTTTAAATTTCAACGATTACAATTTTACCTTATTATTATTTGGCATTTATTATTGAATTCTTAAATATTTCTTTATTTATTGAGATTTCTATTTTATATAAAAAAAATATTTAAAAAATATTTGAACAGGTTAAGTTTCGAAACATACAAATTTCATATTTATCTAGTTTCAGAAAAAAAAACCGACTTTTAAGTCAAAAAAATGGATAAAATGAAATTCACATCATATAATTCCAAATTACAATATCTAAAATATAGTTCTTAATTACAGAATAAATTATGTAATTCAAAATATAGTTTTAAATTTTATATTTTAATCCAAAATTATATTACAATTTATGCTGAAAACACATTCCACATTTTTAACCTAAAATCATGTCAAATTTTGCTATCCATAATATAATTTCAAGATCTATAATATGAAAATTATGTAATCGAAATATATTTCAAGTAAAATATAATTCTGAATTACCTAATGCATAATATAATTTAGAAGAAAAAAAAAAGATCTAAATTACCCAATCTCGAACTACGATTAAAACAATAATTAAATGTTTCCAAAAACAAAAAAAATTATAATCCTAGACTGACAATTATAGAACCTTTCTAGATTTCATAATCAAGAAGATCTTCGACATATTCCAAAGAGTGAGGGATTTTACTGATAAAAGTATTTTAGTAAATGAACAATAGGTATGGGGTGAAAAAAAAGAAAATGCCCAGAAATTTGGTTAGTTTAAAGGATACCCTGTGATAAAAAAACAATGTTCACACAGTTTTACTTTTTTTAACAAAAAGAACAAAACTTAAATAAAAGTCATCTTATCCTACACTAGAGAATGTTGGTGGAGTTACTGTACAGTATGAGATGGGCATACCCTTCTTGTAGGGGTGAGACATTCAATCTACAGTAAATTCATCGTAGTCTATCAAAATTTAATGGAAAATATTGCTTCCTCTAGGCACTGGCATCTCCATATACTCACTACAATTGGTACAAGCTCATGAATTCCTCCATGCTACCTTTCACATCAAAAATCTGATTTCCCATTGCTACATCTTGGCAATCTATCTAGACATAGAAAAGAAATGGCATGCCTACGGATATGTAGCTTAAAAATAAACAGAAGTGTAAAGGATGCTCGATTACTCAGCAGCACCTACACCAGTCTCCTCCTTTGCAACACCATCACTGTTATCAACCATGGTAACTTCTTCCACACTGTTTTCCGGTGGCATATTTTCAGCCACATGGTTATCGACAGTTGTAGCCTCCTTGATTTCGTGCGGTGTGTCCTCTGCTTGTTGTGGTTTATCAGTGTCCTCTGCTTGTTGTGGCTTATCAGTGTCCTCTGCTTGTTCTGGCATATCAGTGTCCTCTGCTTGTTCTGGCATATCAGTATCCTCTGCTTGTTCTGGCATGTCTATGCTGTTTTCGGTATTTTCTGATGGTTCTAAATAAGGCTCATTTTTATGAAACTCTAGTCTCAACTTTTCCTGGAAATATATAGAAAAAATCATTAAGTATTTTTGTTGAATAGAACCCAGAAAGAATATAATCTATGGCAAGTAAAGGAGTACAACGAAAGTTCAGCTTGTATTAAAAGAAGCTAGCGTAAACAATATTATCCCACAATAAATATCTCATCGGAATACTTCAGGCATAATGTTCAGAAAAATTGGAAGATAAACTTTACTGTATACTTATGTTAAGATGTATTCCTTAGCCCGATTTTCTAAACTTTTCGGTCCAAATAAATTTAGTTTATTAGTAAAAAGCAGGAAAAGTATCAGAGTAACTGAAGATAAAATGGAGAACATTTTCTTGTATTATGAGATTTGGGACATACCTGATACAATCTATCTATGATACTCCCCATCTCCTCGATGCCACTGACAAGATGTACATGATGTTTAGGTCCAGGATTTTCAACATCTCGTTCAGTATATGATGTTATTTCATTCACATTAAGGGCAAGGTGGTCGGGTCTTTTAAGAAGCAGCTGAAATGTCGGTTGCAGCTCATAGCATTGTTCAAAAAGGGAACGACGGCAAAAGACATACAAACCAAGTCGAGCACGTGACATTGCAACAATTAATCTTCTTACATCACGTAGGTGACCAACAAATCGAGTACGCACAAGAGATAGCAATATAAAATCATTTTGCTGACCTTGAAACTTGTCCACTGTAGTAACCTGAGAGCAGCCATTTATAGAAAACTGACATAATTGAGAATCAAAACTTGAAAAATGTACAACAATTTCAGAGATGTCTGTTTACTCCACAGTCCAAAATATCATAGAAAAAACGGTATTAGTATGCAAAGTATGACTTGAGTCCCACGTTGGAAGTATGGGATTCTAGTGTGGGGTCTTACAAGGCTTTGGGCTCTCCAACTACAATAGGTAGTTTTTGTGGTGTGGTTTTCCGAATATATTTATCAAAATTTTAGTATCCTTCCTAGAAAGACACTGACATTAGGCTACCATCCACTCTAATTTAAAAAATAACCACTCCTCCCGATAAATGAATATGTAGTGTAAAAAAGCTAATTGCTGGTATTTTTCTCTCTACAATACCCCACACCATCTGTAATGTAATCAGTTCTGAACCCTACTATCAAATTGGGAAGTTTAGAAGATGAAACGAAGATTATAGGTAAAAAAGTTCCAAAGCTGATAACAGGCATGTTTAAAAATTCATTACATCTTCTAAAATCCATAACTCAATAATAAGGCATTAAAACTAGTAGTTGGTGACACGGAAAGATATAGGGAAAGGAAAAATGTCAGTGAGAGCCTAATCCATAATTGTTTGCAACTACTAAATTCGTTTACGTAAAATGGACAAAATTGTGGCCCATTTCGTCTTGGTAAAATGTCCTATCAAGAGAGGGAAATATAATACACCCTAATAAAAATAATAATTATAAAATCATCTTCAGAAATCAAAAACCCAAAATTGACACTTCCTTCTATTAAAGAAACCATTTTGAAATTTGATCTAAAATATAAATTAAAAGGTAAAGGATGAGAAACATACCTTGCTAGGAGGACCAATGAAGTGATATGGAACACATCTCCTATTTATAACATCTCGGATGAGAAGTTTCTGACCATTATAAGTAGTCAAAATGGATATCTTATTTGCAGGATACCCTAAAAGACGCATGTATATATAGACACTGACAACATATTCTGCTTCTCCCTCATTTTGGTAAAACCAAGGGGATGGAGTTGTCTCCCCCTTATCAAGGTAATCTGGAACATCCACTAACTGATAATCATAAGCAAATCCAGCATTTGCCCTATTGAATATGACTTCCTCCTTTACAGAAGCAAGGTCTCCCAATTCTCTGTATCTCCAATTGTAAAGTTTAGCTATATTTGGCCTGGCTCTTCCTTGAGCATTTAGCTCAATGTAAGGAATGCCCAATCGGACGAACCTGGTAAATAGACTCTGATCCATGTGACTGTACTTCTGAAAAGCCATGTTCTTCACAACAGGAGGTAACTGGTGATGATCACCAATCAGAATACAGCGTTTAAGCCGTGCATGACCATCCTCTTGCCGCTGGAGTAACATTGGAATGAAAGTCTCAATTTCTAAAATTTGGGCACTTTCTTCCATTAACAAGTTGTCATACTTAAAACCTAACTGGAGGAAATCTTTCCTCTTTAGAGCTGCATGGGTGCAAGTCATTGCCACAATCTTAGCCTGCTTGGTCATTAAGTAGTTAGCCCTATCAGCTGTTGATTTAAGTAATTCAAATGCTCGGCACTCTTCAAGTTCTTGAAACATGGTCTTAAGATGGCAAAAACACCCCATAGCAGCCCGCATATCTTTCTCAAAAGACTCACCTGTAAATACAGGATGGGGTGTATCAGAGAAGAACTCTTTGAAGGGGAAACGATCTCGAACAAATGTTGGTTTTTCTTTATTCTCAGCACAAGCAGCAAGAAATTGCTCCCAGCGAGAATAAACATGAAGTAACCAAAAGTATCCTGCAGTTTCACAAGTGTAACCCACATCCTCTGGTAATTGAAGAGATCTTGCCAGCCTCTCCACTTCACTCAGCAATTCTAACCGTCTAACAAGCATTGCATTAACACGACCTTGCCGACTAAAATCAAGATCAGTTGCTAGCTCTTGTTCTCCTTGACCAAGTCGGAGAAGATACCGTGCAGGAACATCTCTCTAAAGCAAAAAGAAATAAAATGAAACACATGTTAAACTTACGTAAAGAAGACAGAATTAATCAAAAATGAAGTTACTAACTTCCAAGTTAGAACCCTCAATAAAAAATCCTATTCCCAATAAGAAAAACAATACTAAATATCAGGTTCATCTTCCAGAAAACTAAATATTTGGTTGAAACAAAATAATGAAAATAACAGATTCAAGATTAATGAAAACAACATAAATGATTGATACTGTGAGCTTGAGGATGCTTCCATCAATGATGAAGCCCAAAAATTTCTTAAACTGCATAGAAGGGAAAATATGGAACTATGTTTGGTAATTATGAGGGATAAAGGGTTGTGTGGGAAGATAAAAAACTATAATGATCAGATGTTTTATCAGAAGTTAAAAAGAATATCCAGAGATCATTCCCAATATACTTCAATCTGCAGCAAGTCACCCTTTCACTATCCGAGTCTCCCTTTAAGTTCTCTGCCACTTTCATGTTGGCATTGGAGAACAAAATACTCCAGAGAAACATACCACCCTAGGACCAAAACTGCCCATATATATTATTCCCTTCTTTGGAACTGTGTCTGGTATATTTGATTTGTTCGAAAGGATCGTCAGTTGGTGTTAATTTTAGAGGATTGAGCACCATAATTTTCTTTACTTGGATGCGTCAGATTGAAGACAAAGGCTAGAAATTTTACTAGTCAAGTATTGCCTCTAGAGTTCATATGGGATCAAGTAGTTCATCTAGCTTTTTCGCCTTTGTTGGAATTGTTCAACTTGTTTGAATAGGTTTAACTTGTAAGAATAGTTTAACTTATTTTTTTAAATACTTATTTGTCAGTTAGGTGTAGTTGTTGGAGATCTCACATCAATTAGAAATATGACCAAATTATAATAAATATATAAGAATAATTTTTGTTTCCACAAGTTATGCAAATCTTGCCTTATAAGTTGATTGTAAGGTTGAGTTAGGATATCCTAACAAGTTTTGTTGGAACCCACTATTGAATAATTTTTGTTTCCACACTCAAGATATTTGGTCCTCAATGTGAGGGGATATGTTAAAAATATCACATCAACAAGATATATAGGCAAATTATAGTATATATAAGTAGGTGTTCCTTACAAGCTAGTTTTGTAAGATTAATTAAAGCTTAAAGTCTACATTCTAGGAGTAGTTTTTCAATTGTTCTCTTTCCATCTATGATGTATGAATTGTTATAAATACATGAACCAGCTAGAACATTAATACATCTCATTAACATTCTTTCCATATTTTTCATTCCATGTACTAGGACATTAACTACTAAAAATTTTAATCCAAAAATTAAAATCACAACATTGTGAGGAGTTGAAATAAAAGCTCACCTGCATTATCTTCTCAAACAGGTCATTCAAAGCCTGATTTGAATGAGTAATTATTAAGGTTCTTTGAGAAGGACAATTATGATAAAGAACATTCAGAATTTGTACAGCTGTATCAGTCTTTCCTGTACCAGGTGGCCCCACAACCATAGTTAAACCAGGCTGAATACCAGAGATAATTGCTTCAACCTGCTTGACAGAAACATTCACATTATCATTAATATTACTCCTGTGTACTCAGATGGAGAATAGAATAAAGTAAATGGTGGGAAATGTATATGGGGATTTTGATCACCTGCACTTGAACAGCAGTTAGAGAGAAAGGAAGAACAAGAAGCCACACAATCTTTTAAAATGTGCAAACCATGTTCTCCTTTACATGCTCTCTCCAACTGCCGCTACTGACAGAAATAATGGGGCAAGAAAAAAAAACAGTCCAATTTCTTTGCAAAACTAATGTGGAAATAGCTTTAAAACAACCATCAGCAGAACATCACACAAGGAAGGTAAACATAATCTTATTCTATAAGAAATGTAAGTGTAATGAGAAAACCTAGAAAATATGGTCCGTACTCTAGGAAATACATGAGAAAACTACATAGATTCAACCATGGTCTCCTTACTCTATCAAATGAAAAGAATGCTATAGCATCACCGTACAAGATGCAAGCCAAAGTAGGTTAGCTCTACTTGTATCAAAACACAAGCACTGCATTTGTACATTCCAGGTGAATCAAATTAGCCATATTAATCAATTGAATTTTGGTAAAAGATCAGACTCACCTACAGTGAGGGAAGCAAGGGGCAGAGTAAGATAAAAGCAAAAATCAGTATGTCTGGAAAGTGAAAATGTAAGATTGAGATCAAGAGCTGAATGCACCTGTGTAGGAGTAAATCTAACTGAATTTTGTTTAGGCTGATCTTGAGGATAAGGACCAGGATCTGGAGGAGTATATGCCTCAATAATTAGTGCTTCTTTCTGATCAAAAGTAACAGCTGTATTGACATCATTTGTTGCACCAGCAGTAGAAACTGCATTCCCAGTAAGAGCTCCATTGCTAGGTTTGAGTGTTCTCGGAAGCTTGATCTTAAAAGGAGCCCTTGGATTCAAATTTTCTGTTCCATTGGAATTAATAAAAGACACCTGAAAAATACATGAAGTGAGAGAAAATCACAAAAGCACCAAAATTTCATACAAGAATTCCAAATGGAAAACATCAACCACACCCATGCAACAAAAAGCTTTATGAATTTTATGAAAATGAAATACCTCATAATCCTTAAAACATTCTTTCAAGTGATCAGCATCAATAAAAGTATCTTTGAAATCTACTGTCTCTAATAGATCAGGCATATTAGTCCACTGTGCAGCAGAAGGATCCCCATAACCGAGAAAAATGTTTTCCAACCACTTGGGAACAATACAGTATTCATTCATTAAATCCCTTATTGATTCTAAGATGGCTTTAAAATTGTTTTCTTTTGGCTTCCTCCTCATCAACACATTAAATGTACCATAAACATCTTCTGCCCCTTTCTCAGCAATGTTACTTACATCCATGTGATATTGTGCTGTATCCAAAGCCACAGTTACTGTTCTCAGTTCCCCCTTTGGGGGTTTCCACTCATCACGTTTAATCCTTCCAGAAAAATCATTCATAAGGTTTCCTTCCTCATCCCGAATCTCAATAACTTCACACCCACGTACATATTGTAGGCCTAGCTTCTGTGGGACACTAGCCTTGTCTTCTTCCTCTGCACTAAGAGGCTCAAATGATGGACGAATAGATAGTAAAAACAATACATCATGTTCTTTGAGTGCATCCCATTCTGATCTAATCTGTGCTCTATAGCTGGAAATACTATAAGTAACTTCTGCAGTCACAGATGCTGGTTTGACTTCTCCAATGTTAGGTTGTTTAACTTCAGAAATTTTGAATTCTTTGACTGGCACTCCCATTCTTGACCAACCACGAAAAGCAGTTTCTCCATCATTATTAATATATGCAAGAAGATGTGGAACAGCTTCCTGAATGTCTTCACGTATCTCATACGTTGATTCAAGTCTAAAAAGATTAAAGTTTCGAAGAAGATAATCATGAAGTGTTAAGAACTGTAAGTTCAGCTTTGGCAATGCTAAACAGCCTTCTCCTGAGTAATTTATGCTAGGTACAACACTTTCATCCCACATAATCTGCTCATTTGGGTAAAGGGGAAGAGCATTAATAGCTTCTTTTTGAGATTGTTGCTTCTCGAAATAGGATACCATTACTTCAATAAGAAAATCAACCCTCTCAGACCAGGGGTCTTCCTTGGAGATCAGTTTGAGCTGCATAACAAAACGATGTCAACAAACAAAGTATGTACTAATGAAAATCAACACATGGTGCATTCCTACAAACACTACGATACAATTTCTAAAATTAATCAACATAACTACTGCATGAAATAATGGAAACACGTACATTAAAATGAAAGTTAACCCCACTACAATACAGTAAATATAACAAAAGATCACTTCTCCTTATGATCATAAACAGAGTAAGCCAGTATGCATTTTATTAAAAGGGAGACCAAGCAAGCTTTTAAATTCAGGAGGAACTCGCAAATATCTGGATAAGTATAAAAATGACAACTAAATTGGAAAATATATAAGCTAAAAGATACCAGAAAACTGAGAAAATAAAAAGAGGAAATGATATGAAATAAGAAAGGAAGAAGAATAAGTGAACTTTAAATGAAATAACTATAATCATTAGCAATAGAGATAAAGATTAACAATCAATTCTAAAACTCTACATTTATAAGTGGTACAGGAAAATTGAAGACCCAAAATCAATATTATAAAAAATAGACGAGTCAAGAGTTAATCTATTAATATACCTTACAGCAAACAAAATCCCTTAACTCCTCTGGAGAAAGAACAGACAATTTCTTGCATAGATTAGCACGCTTGTGAATAGAACCAATGTTAGTCAAAGCAAGTTCCCGCAGCTACAACCAGAAAAAAAAAATATGAAATCTTGTACACAAACATGAAATTAGGGAAAGGTAGGATATTAGTAATAGACAGTATAGTAGGATTTTAGTATTTTATGTTCATTCATATTAAATTATATCTAAACTCTCACCTTTTCCATCTTTTTAAATGCAAGAAGCTGGAATGCCTGCAATCGACTGTAATGAGTTTCAAGAACCTCATGATCTGTTAACTGTGTTCCTGTATGATCATTAATCTCAAACCCTTCATAGAATTGCAGCAAATCAACCAACTGGGCAAAAAGCTTCCCCTTTTCATGCCTATAGAGTGCACTTAAATGGCATTTGGCAACTACAGCTACATCAGCCACCAGAGGCCTCAAATACCTACAAATCAGAATCAGAGTCAGGAAATATTTGTTCTGTAATATTAGACAAAAGAATGATATTGTCTACAAGAATTCCATCTTGCTCCAAGCGTTTAAGAATTGAATCCATTTTAAATTATGGAAGTAACTTGGACATCATTCATAACACTGGCAAAATATCTAAGTAAAACTTAAATATAACATTTGTAGTATTAAACAAAACAACATAGTCCTTAAATGAAAAAGACTACAGATAGTCATAACAAAATACCTCCTTGTTGGCAATTGACTCAAGAGGTCAATTAGAAATTCCATAAACCTCTCACAGTACAGGACACAAGCATCATTAACAAGTCCCAATCCGGTACCATCAAAAATTTCATCATCCCCACCGCAAAATTGTTTCTGGGGAAGTACCTGTGAATCTAGTATCTAAAAAGAAAATGAATACAACAAAAAGAAATTCAGGAAACTACTTTCAAGTAAAAATATTTTGTTGAAGTGGAAAACATTACATTCAAACTTTTTAAAACAAAACCTCAAGAAATTCTTCTATGAGGTTTCTCACGAACATCACTTCAACTGTAGTTGAGGGATCTAAATGTGATCCACCTCCTTTCACAGGTTCCTTCTTTATCATCCTTTTCCATTTCTTGCTCAAACCAGGATTAAGACAAAGCTCCATCTACATAGGTGAAGACCAATGGCCCAAAGAAATGGCACTTAGCATGCAAACAATAATATTTAACATTAATCATAAAATAAAGAATATGATTTAACAAAGGTAATATTCATCAACACAAATTGATTTTTTATTCAATCTTACCTGAAAACGACCATAAGATAAACTGTGCCAAGATTTCAAACTTGCCAATCTCAATATTGTCCTGCTAACAACCTCATCTTCCAAACTCTGCAATGCAAAGTAATAGCTTAGCTACATTTAACAATGATCTGAGAGCCTATTAGGTTCACTATAACTATTACAGTTAGAATGGGAAAACAGAATGTATGGAATAGAATAAAATGACCATTCCTAGAATCACTCTTGTTAGGCATGTTAAATAATGGATTGACCATTCTGTTTCATTTCAGTTGGACTGCCTTGTCAATTCTCCAAGTAGCACTAACTGACAATCACTAATAAGATAATGGATTGCTACAGTTCATGTACAACAACAGATTTTGATGACTTGAGAAATTGGAAATTATTCTCTCCATTTTGGTATTTTCTTCTATGATGACAGTTTTTGTCAAAATTAAAATCGGAAACGAAACATTCCTATTATGTCTCAAGGCTTAGGAGCTGTAGCAAACCAAAAGATATTTGAACAAAAAAATTGCTGAAAACATAACGACTGTGTAGAGCAGTAGTAGTAAATCAGTAAATCAACAACAATGTAAGCGTCTCCTTGAAGATATGATAACATTACAGACACACAGTCACATAAACATACATACATGATTAAATTATAGCCAACAAAAAGTTGTGCATAATGTAAACTAAGAGACAAAGCGCAGGTGCGCTAGCAAGCATACCTGAAAGGCATTTATCATGAAAACTAGATAATTTGTCTTCTCTGCTATACTCAGTTCTCGTCCCTACAGTCAGATTAAACACAAGGTTTAGCAAAATGTCATAACTAACATGGGATTCTAATTGTACAGTCAAATGCCACAGTTCAAACAGAGAAAAGGGGGAATGAAAACTCGAAAGCAAAGGTTAGAGAAAAAACTTGAAAAGGGTCAAGGTTCAACCGTAACACCAAGGTTGATGGACCCTGGGTGACAGAATTGCTACCACAATTATGGCTGTATTGACTACATTAGTGTGCAATTTGCCGCAATGTCAGGGACTGCATTGCAACGAAACTGCAACCGTGACCGCCAGCATAATTTAAATGTTGCTAGAAAATCCAACCGAACAAGAAAAGTTGAAGCTAGGTATACCTCCTTTAAGCGAAGAACCCTCTCAAGAAAGCCTTTGAAAGCGTCTTTCCTCTCATGGAAGCAAGTCCAGGCAGCAACATTCTCACGGAACTGGAAGCAAGGCACACAATATAAGCAACACATAAGTGAAATTAACTTGTAAGAAAGCAGAACAAAGACGACAAAAAAGAAAAAGAGGAGAGCGAGGACCTTCTCGTTGACCATGATGATGATGGACATGACGTGCTCGAAGGTGGCGGTGAGAGGATCGAAATGAGGCCACAGATAATTCTCGAGATACTGGCTAACCTCCAGAATCATGACGCGTTGCAAGGGAACGGGTTTGGAACCCTCCTTCACCAACAATTCGGTCTCGTAGATTTTGCGAACCAGGTCAGGGTCCAACTCCTTCACCTTCGCCGCTGCATCGCTGCCCGTCAGCCAGTTCGCCTCCGCAATCTTGGTCAGCCGGTCGCGCTGAATCTCCGACAGAGTGATGCTGCTCGGAACGGCACCGCTGCCACCACCGGCCACATGACCTACCGCTTTGGAGTCGGCCGGCGGCGCAAGCGGATACTCGGCCACGCGGTGGCGGCGGAAATCATACGTCCCGGTGCCGTAAACCTTGGTCATGATGGGAGCGAGGGTTGGGGAAGTTGTGGAATTAGGGTTTTGAGGGTTAAACCCTACACAAACCAAATGCGCGCTCTTCTTTTCTTTTGGCTATTAAGATTGATTCACGTCTTCATAAGAACGACGTTTGTGAGCATTCACTCCACTGGCTAAGATTTGGTGTTGGTTCTAAGCGCGCACACTTTTGGATCTGTTTATTTTAAACGGGATGATGTTATTCTACTAGTGCCCTTCACCACTCTCTTACTACCTTCTTTCTCTATGTATTTCAATCTTTGCTATATTTTATTTATAACAAAATTTTAAGACCTTCAAAATTATTTTTCTTGTGAAATTTTGTCTTCTATGATTTTTTTCAAGCAAATTTTATTTTAATTTCAAACATATGTATAAAATCAGTGATTTTTTAAGTTGGGAGGTAAATTGAAATCATCTTGAATTTCTTAAATAAATAAAAGAATTATGAGTAACTTTAAAAAGTTATAGTTGTCGCAAATAATTTAATTTATTATTGATAATTTAAAGAAAAATAATAATTTAGTCATAAAAAAATATGTAATTTAGTTTTTTTTTTAAATGTCCATAATCAACGTTAACTGCTTATGATTACTCAGTATAATGGGTATGCAAACGTAAATTGTGCAATTATGACCCATAGTATATTCATGTATACACTCACGTTAGGGTTTTATTTTCTTCTCGGTGGCGAATGTGGTGGTTGAATGAGATGGATTTAGGGCAACGACAACGGCTATTCTAAGATTTTATCATCTTCACATTTCACCTTCACTTTCCATCCCAAATCAACCATGAAATCGTGCTTAAATTAACCTTTTCGTGCGTTGTCCAAATAATGGTTTTTCTTATAAGGGTTGCGTTTCCAGATGACCATTGTCAATTCATTTTATTTGTTGGATTTAATTACCTTTGAGCTCCAAATCTATTACTTTGACACTATCCAACAATCAAAATACTCAATGAGAAATTATTAGGTTTACATATGGTCTCCAAAGTTTAACGTGCAACATCAAATCTTTCCCACTTAACATAAAAGTCAACATTAGATTCTTGATTGCGTTGCCGATTCTGCCATTGAGCAAGCGGACTACGATGACCCATTTGTTGTGAAGCGAGAATATGGGCATTGGAGGAAGATGGTTAGAGTTGATGGTTGACAAGGTTATGATGTGAAGACGCGTGTGTGCACACTGTCAGTCACACTTGTCACATCTTAAATAGTTAAAATGTTGTTGGTATAAATTTAACAAAATGAACCAACTTGCATACGTTTACAAAAATCTTTGAACTGAGTACGTTATGTCAACATAAATAAACAACTATCTACCTCTTTACGACTTAAAAAAAATACCATTAAATTTGTTAATACACGAAACAAATTTACTTAATCTGGAAAAAAAAATTATTTAAACAAAATCGTCTATGATTTACACGACTTCACTTAACTAAGTGATTCCATCTTTTTATTGGTAAAATTGTTTCAAACAACCATGTATTTTTAAGTTGAAGAAGTTCATATTTATTTGACACAATTTATCTAAATAAACAAATATTCATTTTGATAACAAACTAGTTAAATTGCACACAAAAATCTTACTTATTGTGTAAGTGATGTACATATTTTGAAATCTTAATTATAATTTCTCACATCTAATTGTAATATACATTGATTTAATCTAATGATATTATTTAAAATATTTATGGTGGCAAAATGCAAACTTGTGGTAGTTAAAAAAAATGGAAAGAGTAACAAATATGACTGTTGATAATATGTACGAGGAAAATAGTTAAATGAATGAGAAAATTTAGTAGTATAGCTCATATGTACATATAGTTAAAAAAAATCAATAAATAAAACTACACAAATATTATATTATAAATTGTAATTCATAGTTATTTAAAATATATAAAATTTAGTTTAATAGATAGTTAATTCCACCTTCCTTAGGTTGGTTAGGTATGACAAAAGCAATTATATTTACTATAATTATTATGTTTTTAAAATACTATTTTTATATTTATATAAATAACTAAATTATAAATACTAGTAGTCTTTTAGTAGTTATACTATTAATATTTTATTAATATATACTTTTATATTATAATAGACAAAATAATTATACAATAAATAAAATTATTTAATTTAAATTTATCAATTTAATATTTAATAACATATTTTAATATTTAATAACATATATTTTCATATTACAAAAAGAATAAATAAAAATAAAAACATTACAATAAAAAAATCAAATTAAACTAATTTAATATATATCATAAAAAAATAAATGACTACATAATAAATTAAATTAATATAAAATTTATATATTTATTATTTTAATATATAATTAATTTTTTTTATTGAGATAGATAATAATTTTCTGTTTTAATATAAATTTATTTTAAATATACACCAAAAATCTATACTATTACACATGCTGTGAATTTTTCACTTACATTCCAATTTCTTTATAAATATAATTAATCTTAGTTCTTAGAATAAAAAATGATTGAAATACAATTATTTTATATATAAACTTTTAAAAATAAATTTTATTTTATTTATTATAATAAAAAATGAAGATGTGTTTCCTACTGAACACATGACACATGCTTAATGCAGTGAACAATTCTTAAATAACAAATTAGGGTTCAAAGTCTTCAAAAAGCAAAATCGTTTCTTGCATCAATAAATCGCGAAACAAACAAAATATGCAATCTGAGAAAGGGTTAAAGATGGGAAAAGAAAGAAAAAAAAGTGAAAATGTGAGAAACAGAAAAGATATTTGAAGGAGTGAGTTATATACAGAATGAGAAACAGAAGCTGTGAAATTCAATTTTGATGAACAGTAAAATAGAAATGAGTTGAATTCTAGATATCTCGGAGGTTCTGATCGTCGTCGTCGTCGTCGGAGGGCGGAGAAGGATCAAGCCTCGCCGCATCCTTAGCCCACTCAATGAGTTTCTGAACTTGAGTCTCTTCGTCGTCTTCACTTTCTTCTTCTTCTTTGCAGTAATTGGAATTGGAATTGGATGATTTGGCTTTGAGAGCATCAAATCTGGCGGAGAGATCTTGGTGTTGCTGTTGCTGTTTGAGGTTAGGTTTTGTCTTCATTTTGAGGGCCTGGAAGCGACGCTCCAGGTCAAGATCCAGATCTAGACCCGTAACCGTAACCGGATCCGGATCCGGATTTAGGGTGGAAGAAGAAGCACGTGCGATGTGGGCTTGGGAGAGATTCAAGAGAATCTGATCTTGCGCTGCTTGCAACATTTCTTCAACTTCATCTTCTATCTTCGTCTTCTTCTCCTTCTTGCTTCCCTTCTTCATCTTCTCCGCTCAAATCCCTTCCTACATCCCATTATTGATGATATTATAATTGCATCACAATTTTTAATTCACTGGATTATTTTAATTTAATTCGTGCCAAACATAAACTTAATTTATCAAATTATTATACAAATAAAATAAATTATAATATTATAAACTCATTTAGTTTTTTTTTTTAATTCTTGAAAAACTTACTTGTGAATTATAACTGTGCATGTATTTGTATTTTTTTTTTCATATTTGTGACATTTTTAGAGTATATGTTGAAAAAGCCTGATTTAATTGTTTGTGGTAAAATTTATATTATAAAATATACGTGTTTTAATTATTAACTGTGACGTTTGCGGGTAATCATTAAAAAAAAGATTTTCGATATGAAAAAACAACTTATATAGAAAAGGATTAATAAAACTCTAGTATTTTTTTGAAAAATAAATAATACAAATTAATTAATATTTTAGCATAATAATAATTTAAAACTGTGAATAAAAAAATTGATTGTAAAATAAATTGCAACATTGATTACATTTAAAAAGAGGAAGTTTAATAGTATACTATTGGTACTCCAGGTTTTGTTTTTGTTTAGTTTTTGTTTTTCTTTTAAACGAAGTTTGACTCTTCTCAACATAATAGTTATCTATTCATATAAATAACCTAACACGAGTCATTATTAATGAAAATATATTAAATAATTTTAAAAATTAAATATAAAAAAATTATATTTATAGATATAATAATGGTTTCACTAAATATTTTACCTAACCGAATGCAATTTAATATATTTTTTATTATTAAATAAAATTTATTAAATAACTTCAACATTAAAGATCACTTCGTTAAAAAATGGAAACATGATTCATATAGAGACGACATTCAACTTAAAAGACAAAGTCGATCTCAAAGTTCACATAACTAGATAATTTGTTTTTTTTTTGTTTCTTACAAGAGATCTTGTTATGTGAATTAATATATGTTTATTTAAAATCATAATCTTAATGGTTTTCTTCTTGTAGGATACAACTCCATTACAATAAGTGGAAACACATGTTGAAAATTTACTTAAACTAGTTAAATAGAAGTCGAACAAAAAAAGGGATTAAGATAGTTTGTAATGGATGGACAAATTTTCAAGATCTTTTATTCATTTTATGTTTATAATGTATTAATTACTAGGTTGACTAAAAGTAGTTGCATTACTCACTCTATGAATCTTAGTTAATTTTGTTAATACTCGTTTTTTAAAGATTTGGTATTAGAGTCCCGACACTCTCTACAAATGACACACATTTGACGTCGCAAACGTGACAATGACGTGATAGAGTGAGATTGTGCGCGAATGAACAACGCGAGCTTCAAAATAGGGTCAAAAATATATATTACATCGGTTATTATAAATAACTGGTGTAATATATATTTTTTTACTTATAATAACTCATATTACATCGGTTAAGTCATCTAACCGATGTAATATATGGTTCATATTAAAAAAAATTGATTTTTTTTTCATAAAGAGTGGGTGGGTCATAAACGTCACATATGTAACCACTACTTACAAACACACGGGTAACCAGTTTTGTGTGTGTCAGTATATGTGAAGAAACCTACATCGGTTAAGCCATTTAACCGATGTAATATATGATTTTTACATCGGTTAAGCTATCTAACCGATGTAATATTGATTTTTTTTCATGAAGAGTAAGTGACCATAAACGTCACATAGATAACCACTTATAGACACACGAGTAACCAGTTTTGTGCGTGCCAGTATATGTGGAGAAACCTACATCGGTTAAGCCATCTAACCGATGTAATATATGGTTTTTATTTAAAAAAATAATTTTTTTTCATGAAGAGTGGGTGACCATAAACGTCACACAGGTAATCACTTACGGAAACACGGGTAATCAGTTTTGCGTTTGTTAGTATATGTGGAGGAACCAATTTTGCGTGCGTCACATAAGTAACCACTTACAAACACACGGGTAACCAGTTTTGCGTGTGCTACGGGTCATATATTATAATATAGAGTCAGTGTCACATCCTTACCAAATGTCACGTCTGCAACGTCAATTAATGTCACGTAAGCAGTGTTAAGTCTGTGTTAGTGACAGAGGGTATTATAGTAAATAATGACTTTGAAAGATTTAAAATAAGATGAGGATAAAGACATTTATAGGAAAATAAATGAATGTTTGAAAAAGTGTTTCACAACCAAAGAGGATAGAAGAATGATTGCACTTAATGTGCTCACTTCTCATCAAATGAAAACAACTTTACTTATTTTAACCATTGAATATACATTTTAGGTTTAGGGTTTAGGTATACATTTTATGTCTTATAGTTCATGTGTTAGGATTTAAAAGTTTTTACACCTGAATCTAAGGTTTAGCTGTGACATTTTTAATAGGGTTTATATTTAAGAATAAATATTTATTTTATAAAAAAATTCAATTTTTTAACAATTTAATTAATTATTCTATTTTTTAAAAAACAAAAAATAAATACTTTTTTTAATTTTTTTTTTTAACAAAGTTGAAGTCATATTGTACATGCAAGCCTTCAACTTTGTTGAATTTTTACACCAAAGTCATCATGTACCTTATTCACATTTTTTTTTTCATACAAGAGTCGTGTGTACGAAAGACAATTCAATTGAGGAACCTTGTGCTTTTGCTTCACAACTTACCTATTTTGTAATAATTTTTTCACTCATTCTAGTAATTCGAGAAAAAAATTACAACATTTTGCTGATTTTGTCCATAGTACATTCCGATTTTTAAATTTTTTAAAGGTATTTATTGTGTTTAAAAATATATTTTAAACTCTAAAATTTTAAATACAATTTTATATTTCAAATTTAGAGTTAGAAATATACTTTCAAATCTAAAAAATATCTTTTAAATTGTAGAATTCAAAATACAAAATTGTATTATATTTCAAATTAAGATTTATGGATTATACCAATTTGAAAATAAAAAAAACAAACCATACACCTTTTATCGAAGGATAATTTTGAAATTAAAAGATTTATAAGGTTACATGAAGAAACTAGGGAAAGTGGAGGAAGAAATTGCCTAAACTCATGAAGAAAACTCATGGGGAGTTTTCTTGCTCCCTTTTTGTTCAATTAACACCATTCATTCCATGAACTTCACCTGGTTGCAGTGCTGTCTCTCTCAGTCATGGTTAACAACAAATCTTCCACCATTTTGGGGAATATTTTTTTTAAAAAATTATAAAGGTTGATAATTGCATAAGAAAATATTGTTATAAAAATAATGTTTTGTTATCCCTTTTACCTAATTTTTTTTTTACATTATGAGTGGAGGGAAGGATTATATTCACTCCCTTTAAAACCATAAAAGATTAAAAGGGACTCAACACTGTGACCCCCTTGCTCCTGCTTCTTCTCTAGGTTTTTGTCTTCTTCTTTCATCTCCCTTTAGCTTTCGCGCACTTCAATTTCATGCTTGTTCTCTCATTTCTCGTGTTTCTGCATTTCATTTTTGGATTCGTGTTTTGTTTGTTTGTTTGTTAGTGTTTGGTGTTGTGATGACCTAAAAGGGTTTGAACCCTTTTAGGTTTCAAATTATTCTTTGTGTGTTATTTGAATTATTTTTGGTTTGTAAAAGCACCCTTTGTAATTTTGACTTGCTCACCTCCACAAGTTACGTTTTTGCAGCCATTACTGTTCAATTTCTTCTGCACTCTGAGTAGAAGAGATGGTGAGGCTCACTGCTGACTTGGTATGGAAAAGCCCTCATTTTTTCAATGCAATTAAAGAGCGTGAATTAGATCTTCGAGGTATTTACCTTTCCATCTCTCTCCTTCTTACTATCCCTCTTTGAGAATAACTTTGTCATGTTTTTTACAGGCAACAAGATAGCTGTAATTGAAAACCTGGGTGCTACTGAGGTGTGCAATTTAGTTTTCCCCTTGTATTGTGCAATTTAGTTTTCCCCTTGTATTGTTGAGGTCTTCTTCATTAGAAAGGATGTATTAAGTGATTCAGTGTTCACAATTTTGAGTTCCTGTGTATTGAATTTCCTTCAGGACCAATTTGACACCATAGATTTATCTGACAATGAGATTGTCAAACTGGAGAACGTACCATATCTTAACCGGTTGGGTACCATTATCATTAATAACAACAGGATTACTAGAATTAATCCCAGCATTGGAGGTACAGTTTTTGAACTTTGAACTGCACATTCTTTCTTTTAATTTCCTCATTTTAGTGACCTTTTCCCTTCTGTCATTTTCATTGCAGAGTTCTTGCCAAACTTACACACACTAGTCCTCACTAACAACAGAATTGTAAACTTGGTAGAGATTGATCCTTTAGCATCCATTCCAAAGCTGCAGTTCCTTAGTCTGCTTGACAACAATATTACGAAGAAACCAAATTATAGGCTTTATGTTATTAACAAACTGAAATCCCTCCGAGTTTTAGATTTCAAGAAAGTGAAAAATAAGGTAATGCTTGTTTTTCCCACTACCCGTACTATTTTTTATTGGGCTTGTTGTTTGAAATATGAAAGATAGTATGTTCTGTTAGTGTCTGTATAAAATTTATAAATCAGCATTTTGAGTATATTTTTGAAAGATAGGATGTTCTGGTAATGCCTGCAAGGCCTTTGTATCTACCAATGTTATAAAAAAGGAGAAAGATGATAGATATATTATCAGGTCTATTTCTTATTTCCAATTGCATATGCCCTTCTATTATATTTCATTCTTTTTATGGTTTATTTAAATTAATAGGAACGGTTGGAAGCCAAAAGCTTGTTTGCTTCGGAAGAAGTTATGGAAGAAATTAAAAAGACACCACCCAAACCATTTTCACCTGCTAAAACTCCAAATGTTTCAGAAGCAGCTGAGGAACAACAGGTGCCCAAAGTGGTTGCTCCCACACCTGAGCAAATTACTGCTATCAAGGTACAGTGATGATACTTGAACTCGTCATTTATTTAAGGCTTATCACAATAGGGTTGAACATGTCACATATCCAACATGACACACTCTGATAACTGCTAAGCTTGGTTACCTGTGGTTTGATGTGTTTCTTCTTTATGCAGGCTGCCATTGTGAATTCTCAGACTCTTGAGGAGGTTGCTAGACTTGAAAAGGTGCTTACTTTTCTAAATTAGACAATCGCTTATTGGATTTTAAGTATTTGTTTCTGTCATACTCTTGCTTAACATTATATTGAGATTATTGTAAATAATGATAGGATAATTTGTAACTAATGACCTGCTAATAGAGGGATGATCTGCAGGAAGACTCTATGAAATGTGTCACATTGCACCAGAGCTTTAGAAATACTGACCCGCACTCAGTTTTTTTTGTCAACGTTGCTACTTACTGGCATAGAATATGTAGATTGGATTATTTGCTGTGTGGGGTAGGTTGAATTTGGGTTGGGTTAAGTTGAGGAATTCCTCTTGGTTTTCTTTAGTGGTTTACAGAAAGAGAAGGGTAATTGTTTTTTTTTTATCATTTGGTTTAGGGAGTCTTATTATGATATTTTGCTGGCTATTTCCTTGATTCATGATATTGTGTCTTCAAAAACTGAAAAAATGTTGATTCGTCCTAATTGAATTTGAGAAGCTGACAGTGTTAAGACATACTATTCTTACACTGATGAATAGCTTAAGTATGGTTTATTTGAACAACAATATAAGAATACAATTATATAGCCCTTAATTTAACATATTCCAAAATTACGTATCATATTAATTTTAATGTATATAAATGTGATACTTATTAATTTCAATAATGGTGTAAACTAAGAATGGTTTTAACTGTTGTAAACTGATTTTTCCTCGTTTAATTGTTTAATCTATTACGAAAAAAACTGTAATGATGCTGTACATCTAATCAGTGTACATGATTGCAGGCATTGAAGTCTGGCCAGCTTCCTGCAGATATACAAGGCTTGAATGATAATATAGTGTTGGGTAATGTTGATGAAAAACCTGAAGATATGATCCATGATGACAGAGGTCAAGCTGATGGTGAATCCAATGATACACAGGAGCAGACAAATACTGATTCTACTTCAATGGAACAGGTATATGTCCACTCTGATGTGTTTATGACTTGTATTCTGTATATTTGTTACAGTTGAGACATCATTATTGCTCTCTGATGCATGTTTATTCAGTTTGTTTCCTATAGTTATCTATTGTGCTATACCTATGTCTTCATCAGAACTTTTTTGAGCATATAAGCAGTTGCTGCTCAGTGTACTCAATCATTGTTTTATTTTAATAATTTAATTTTAACTAATTGTTAAAATGTATCAAAATGAACTTTTGCTCTGCGATTTACAGAGTCTGCAGACTCTTCCTCGTTTCTAATTCTTTTTACCCAGTTCCTACTGTTTGACTATGCATCTCTGGTCCGTGGTCACTGTTGCCAGCCACCATGAAATGCTTTTAGGCTTGTTTCAGACCATACCCTGATCGAGTCCCCTTCTTGCTATTTTTTTTGCCTGGGTTTCCTGTTTGGTTGGTGTTTTAACTTTACATGACATGTTTGCATTGTACCAAGTCCTTATTTGAGGCTATGCACTAACTTAGCTGGTGTTTTATATGAAGATTAGGATTTGTTTTTTTTTTCCTGTAGTTGAGACTTTTGGAAATGTGGATAAAGCTCGAGTGTGCCTCAGCTGAATTATATATATGTGTGTGTATGCTCAGTGTTGATCAGTTCATATTTGGCAGCTCAATCTTTATCTGTTTTCATGCTCTAGTAATGCTCTATGTGTGGTTCAATATTTATTTTATTTTTGTGCAGGATTAGAGTGAAGATTTTGAAGATGCCTTGGCACTTCTTTAATGTGATGATGTTCTTGGTAGATTTCCATGAAGCGTTCTTGATGAATTTTCTGTACTGAACTTCTCTACTTGATGATTTACATTGCAGTTTAGTATGTCTGATTTCGGAACTTCGATATTGATTTTCTTATCTTTCTACTACTTTAGTTTCTACAATTTAGATACACAATTTTGATTGTATCTTTAATTTCTTTTATAGTGTGTTTTTATCTCGGAAAACGTAGCGTCCATAGTAGTGGAAAGACAAGTTTTGTAACTTTGCTCAAAGTTAGAGTAATAATGTTACAAATAGCGATAATGGATGGAAATTTATTTGGTGGAGATGTTATTATACAGTTTTGAGAAGAGTTTTTATTAATATGAAAAAAATAAAACATTCTTTTGGGATTTATTATAATTTAGATCCTATTGGAGATAAAATAGAATGATTTAGCTAACAGTAGAGTTTTATAATTAGTTTTTTAAAGATTTTTAGTAATATAATTAATTGATTTTGGTTGAGAATTGATATGTGAATAATTTTGAGATACTTGAGTGTTGGTAGGTATATAAGTTCTCAAGCTTAAAATTTAAATAACTTATATTATGTAGGTGACCATTTAATGGATTCATTCTTTTTTGAGGATAAAAATTTATCGTTTTGTAAATTTTGCTGAGTTCCATTATATATAGCATAATATAAGCACGTAATTTTTTTTTCTTTATCAAGATAATATTATTTAGTACTTTTAAACACCATTTCTCCATTTTTAAGGACTCTTTTATAAAATAGCGTTCAGCTTTATTGTTAATTAGCAGCAATAACAATTGTGTAAAAATTTACAAATAATTAAAATTTCGTAAATAACTTTTTTAAATACTTAACTTTTTTCTTTAAATTCCACTTAGGTAAACTCTAAAGTAGAATTTCTGCACATTCATTTTAAATACAATTTTTTCACACTACCACACTATATCTACTAACCAGAGTAATTAGTAATTATTTTCTAACGTGAAAGATCTGAAATCACAAATCATACTAAGATTTGTTTTATAAGACATTAATAATAGAATGTGAACAAATAATCTGTTTTAGTGAGAAAACATTGTGTTCCTAGTAACACAAATAAGCACCAAATAAGTAAAATAAATCCTTATTAGTAACATATTCAATTTTTTAGAAAAAAATGTACTCTTCTATTTAATACAAATAAATATAAATAACTAATAATATTAGAATAAATCTGTGTTAATTACATGTATAACTTAATAGCAAATATATTCCTGAACGTTTCATCAATAAGAAATAAACAAACCCAAGCAGGTGTTTTGAGACAAACAGAAAGCAGAAGCAGCAATGGAGTTCAGTCTCGGAAACATCATGATCATTTTCCTCGTACTTATGATAGCAGCAATATCAATCGAAGCAGAAGAAAGCAGCAACATATAACGATTCCTGCAAAATCTCAAAATTTCTCTTCATACGTTGAGAGAAGGCGTCTCTTCCCTTCGCTGTAACCAGTGCAATTTGCAATAACAATATCATGTTGTCAATGAACAAAACATCTTCTCTGTCAACATATAGTGTCAATGAAGTCGGATAAAAAAGGAAATTACAAAATCTCCCCTTTATTCGGAATCAGAATCTGGATCTCCATCCACAATATCAGGAAAACCATCTTCTTCTGCCAGTGAATTGTCATGATCCAATTTAAAAGCAAAATCCTGAAAAATATTAGAGTCTGAGGTTGTTTGCCATAAGCTATTACTCTGAGAAGCAAATGCAAAGTCTTTGTTAACAGAGCTTCCTTGATCTGATTCCATATGACTGGCTTCATTATGAGGAACAGTGCTGCCTGAAAGAATCTTCTCAGACACTATATCATCAAATGTACCATTGTGAGCTTCAACCAATGGGATGTTTGTGGCGCAAGATCCAGGTTCCCGAAACTGCACCGCGGATTCTCCAGGTTGATCTAACTTCAAATTGGTTTCATCCTCAACAGTTTTCATTTCAACATCTGCACGGGTGGCAGCCTCAGAATCCATCTGGGTCCTCTCCTTGTCAGAAGATACATGCACAGGAAGCACTATAGGATCACTATCTCTGCAAACTGGCTCTTGGTTGTTTTCTGCATCTTTATCCATAGACACATCAGCTTCTTTGCCATTTTCAAGCCATCTAGCACAAAGATCATCATCGTAGTCAGGAGGATCTTGAGGTAAACTGAATGGGGTACTGTTGCTTCGGCCAAAATATTCATGTTGGAGACTACCATGGGCTTCACCCAAAGAATTGTTATTAGCATAGGCGTAATCTACCAATGGAAGTGCCCTAGGATGTATCAGCACTTCCAAGGTTAACAGAGCACGGGCACAGAACTCAGCTAGCTTTGGTACAGCAGTTTGTTGCTTCCCTGCAAACAAGGATTCCCATGTTCCAGGAAACAGGATTAAAATAAAATTTCATGAAATTGTAAGTACAAGGAACACAAATGCTGCTTTTATTTTATCATTCTATATTCAATAATAAAACCAAATAAATGGGAAGTATATATTCATATCAACAAGAATTTATATTATCTAAAACACAGGATATTACAAATACACCTTAGATATCATGTACAATACAACATCCTCCCTATTACTAAATGCTTTCATACATATACATGTACATATATATATATATATATATATATATATATATATATATATATATATATATATATATATATACCAATGAAAATCTAACAGTATAATAGTCAAATTTGAACAATACATTCATGGATGCTGTGTAACCTTCTCTAAACTTCTCATTATCAAACACTACTTCATTCTACTACACCCTATCCATTTTTCCAAATCACATAATAAAAATTTGAATCCACTCCTGCTCTGACACCAGAAAATTTAATGTCCAAAGTTAAAATCCAATACTTTTGAAAACTGGACCACCTTTAAGGTCATGGTGATTTGCTGTAAATAATTTGGATTTGATTTGCCTACCTGTTTCTCTATACAAACATACCATGCTAAGGATTTTCTCAATCAACTCAGAAATCTTCTCTCCCTTTTTGTCCACAAAAAAAAAGGCATAAATTGAAATATGCAAATCAAGATCTAATTATTAACAGCAAACACCGTATAATAGGACATACTTTCCAACAATATCACCAACTATGCAAGTTATAAAATCCTAAGCATCTTGCAACAATAATCACAAGATTTTACGTAATTAAAAGAAGTGTTAATATTCCAAGCAACAACAATCATCAAAATCTCTTTAGACACATAAAGCCCAATATTTTACAACCTGCTAAAATACCAATACTTGATACCAAAATAAATAAGAATAAAACAAATTCAAATTGATATATGTATATATAGAAGTACCTCTACGGAAAAGTTCAAGACCCTGAGAAAAATATGGAGGTCGTTCTTGAATAAATGAAAGAAAGGATGCTAGTAAAGCCCGCAATGCAGCAAGCTGCAAATCTGTGACAGTGGCAGCGGGTTCTTCAGAAACTGTTCCTTCCTTAAAAGAATCCGTTGCAATGACTATCAAAAGGCTATCAACTTTTGATCTCCATGGTTCAGATTTTAAAGCTCCAGCCTGTTAAAAATTATAAAAAAAATCATACAGATCTCTTAAAATTGAGAAGAAAATAGAGATCTCAAGGGTCAATTTGATTTCCCCTTTAACTTGTGAAGATTAGAGAGGATGTATGAGGATATGTGAAGTTGTTTGGATTGAGGGATGATAGAGTTGATTTGTGAGGATGGTTTATTGTAAGTTTATAAATTTGTCCTTCTTATTAAAAAATATTTGAATAATGAATTATGATTCTTTTTGTGTGAAGGTTTTAATTAATTAAATTTTTTAATATATAATATTCATAATTATTTATATTTTATAATAAAAAATTTAAAAATATAATAGAAAATATTTTTGTGTTAAATTGAAATAAAATTATTAAATATATTAAAATTTATGAAAATAATATTTATTATTATATTCATTTATTATTTTATATAACTATATATTTTGTTAATAGTATAATTTTTTTATTTTTATTATTTATAATTGTATGTTGTTATTTTGATATTGTATGTTGTTAACTATATATTTTTGAAATTATAAATAAATTTGTAATATTTAATTTTGATATTGTAATAAAATGCATGCTCAATGGTATTTTGGTAAAGTACAACCATCCTACATAAATCTCCACAAATCTCTTCATTTTGTGAAGAATGAAAAAAATCACTCACCCTCTCCTCCATCCACTCCCCACCCTCAAAACCCTTGAAACAAACACAAAAAACACCCCTCCCTCCTCCCCCTTGGAAACAAACACACCCTAAATGTATTCCACAGGTACTAAACAAAAACTGTAAGTAAGCATTACAATATTCAACCCCATTTAAAATAGAACACCTTTTCCTCATTTTCAATTTTTGGCATGTCAATTTGTTTAACATGTGTAAAAAAACTAGATAAAGGATAGAAATTACATAACAATTGTGAATTGCACCAGTTTGAGTCTAACAATATTGAATACCTTAAATTACTTGCTGAGGGATAGCTTTTAGCTTCTCTTTGTTGTTTTGCTTATAGCTGTTTAAAGGGGTCACTATCTCGGAAATGCAGTTTATAGGGCAGGTTCACTGTACATTTAACTGTTTTTCATGCTCTCTTCCAATGTGTAGTTGTTAGGCAGGGAAGTAATGAGGCGGTTTGGAAATGTATTATAGGAAGAAATTTATAAATAAAAGTAGTTAAAAGTTAGTTTTTACAGGGGGTTGAGTTGAGAGTTGAATTAGACACAAGGCCTAAGTTCTAGGAAGTTTCTTGTTTGAAGGATATCCTGTCCTCATCTAACTTGTAGTTCCCCTATTTTCCCTCTAATAAATTCCTTTTTATTTTTTATAAAAAAATAAATAAAAATAAAAATAGCAGACTGTTTGGACAGATAAAAGTGTATTTATAGAAACAACATTCCAAACCATGGCCCACCAACATAGCAGTGTCCCAATCTGTCCTCCCAGAGAGAATATGATGAGTTGATATATCATTAGAAATTTATTAAAGAGGTTGTGAATAACGACACTTTGCATAAGAAACATAGGCAAGCACTTGCAATTATAAACATTGAGTTCTGTGAGAAGATTAGGATACCAATGTGTTGGGATTCTTATTATATTTGGAGTAACTGTGATGGGCTCATACTAGGTATATTACCTAAAATATCTGTGCAAATAACAAGAAGTTATACAGTCACATTACTTAAAATATGGTTTTTATCCTTTTCCATCTAACCCTACAATTACAACACAAATTATGAACAAGAATAGCCATTGAAGGTAAGGAAAGGTTGATGAAGAAACAAACACCTTTAGTTATTTTATAATAAAGTTACTCAGACAGACGCATACCACAGTAAGAAGAGCCTCTAATGTCTCAAGTGCAGCTATTCTCAGAGAAATTGGAGTCAATGGACGATTCTTGGGAAGTTCCACACCCAAACCACCTCCTTCATCATGCTCCTGAAGGGATCCCGTTGCACTGCTGTGCTTCCTTTTTCTATGACTGGGCGGTAGCTGTGCTCCAGCAGAGGCATTTGAATTTGAACCATTTAATATGCCACCATCCATCTGCTCGATACTACTTAAATCAGTAAAAGCATTGTTGACAACTTCCTGTGCAAGGTATAAAGCCATTCCTGCTCAAGATGACTAATTAGTAAAGGCCAGTATGCATGGTCAAATTAAATGCATCTTAATCATACACCAAGATAAGGGAAACCGATGAATTCATGTGTCAACAAAGATAAGCTGAAAAGGGAAAGAACTGCCCATGCAGCCTACATGTGAAGTTGTTGAAAAATAATATACGGAAAAAATACATAAACAGTGTAGCACAAAATCAGATGCAAGATGGAAACAACAGAGACGATGGAACTAAGACTAAATACACTTAAGCTGAAGCATTTCTCTTTCCTCCTTTCTTATTCTCTCTTCATCTCCCCTTCTCTGCCTGTATTTTAGTTTCCTTAATGGGAAATAGTACAGAGGAAATTGTGTCTCGGTAAATGTTTCTAAACCTGATTTGTGATGATCTGGATTTGCAAATTGACGTTTATTAAAACCAGGTTTGAAGTTATTCAATTTAGGAAACTTTTATCTCAAAAGCAAGCGAGTAATAAAACGTTGGCAGTGTCTGGCTCAACACTTTTGGGATTCTTTCCTTAAAAGAAGTTAGGCCAAACAAAATTTCCAAAAAGCTTAAAAACATACAAGTAGCTTTTGCAAAAACCCAAAAAATACATCCTCTTCAAAATATAATCAGAGGAGATTGTTCTTTTAAGAAGAGAAAAGCCCAAAAAGTTGGATCAAGCACTACCTTAGTATAAAATCTTAAGCCCCACTCAAAAGCTACAATTTTTAGGTTTGATTTTAGAAGCAAAAGCAATTTTAATGACAAACAACCAAAGATCATGTTTTTCCCCGGAGTCATGCTGTTATTGATGTTCAAAGTGGTTGCATATAACTGTTGATGGATGAGAAATTTGGGGATATAATATAAGAGAAAGTAAGACAACCATACACAAGGTTCTCGCTTGTATGGAGAGAGTAGATGCATACAGATTTAACGCCACAAGCATCAAAGATTTAATTGAGTGACCTCTAAGTCAGAAGGCAACAAAACTTACCATTGAGCCAGGGCCCTTCCTCTAGGAATGTATAATATATCTTCCCAAAATGTAAAAAAAAAAAAATGTAACAAGGAGCATGAAAAAAATAATATAAAGACATTCCAATCCACAAACTTCATTGCTACAAGATAATACCAGTGTAGGCAGAAAAGCAATTAAAATGGGAAATTTTACATACCAGCACCCATGGTTATGAGCAAATCCCTCGCGACTGAATAGAACTTAATCCTTAACTCTGGCAATTCACATGTCTTGAAGTACTTTGTAATGATACGTACAATACTGGCAGCATATGGTAATAGTTGACTGCAATACAAATATTGGCAATAAGTAGAGTTCTTCCACTGACAACAAATAAATACATGAAAGATATATCAGAGGAAAGAACTTGAAAGCCATGCATAGAAAGAATACCAGAACACCAAAACAGTGACGGGTAAACCCTTTGATGATAAGACACATTATAACAGAGATCATTAACAATGGCATTAAAAGTAATGACAACATTATTCTGAAATGTCAAGGTTTGAAGAATGTTACATTTAATTTATCCCAACCATATTTTTTTTTCTGTTTTGCCTCTGTTTTCTTTCTTTTTTTTAAGGGAGAGAGGCTATCGTGTAGTCATACACATACCTGCCCATACACTTTATGATAGCTGTGAGCAATTCCAGGCTACTCGAGTGCAAAAATGGGAGTTCTGAACAAATGTTCTCTTGCTGCTTGGCAGTCATGAATGGCAATGACATTTGTGGCAAAGAGCCATTTACCATCAGAACCCTATCAACCAGGGCCAATAACAGACGAACAGGAACATCTACCTAATAATGTGATTGCATTTTGTCATTGTTCTTCCAAAATAAGAATACACAGAACTGACCATCAATTGTAGGAACACATTGTACAAACTAAAAAGTACCTTAGCAGGATATGAATTTGTAAGCATTAGACAACAGCCCAACATAAGGGTAGATACATTAGACATCAGTGATTGCTCAGTCATTTGTGATGCCTTGTTTCTAACTTCTTTTGCCAATATGTAGCCTCCTAACGGTGGCGGAGGATGTTTTCCTGGTAAAACCAGCAGCCTAGTAACACTGTCACGCATGGTTTCTGCAACACATGGAAAAAGATTATCACAAACTGCTTTAACAGAGGCATTTACTACACAGATATTATCAACATTTACCTTCTTCTAGCCCATGAAAGGCTAGATTTAATTGATCATTTATTAACACCAAAATTTTCTGCATCAGCACATACCAGCTTTCATTGTCTCCTTTCGATTTTGGAAGCAGTGCAAGGCAATGGGCGAGTTTCTAGATGTACCCAAGCAGAAAAAGTAACACGACAGATTAAGACTAGGAGGATATTCTTTTTATTTATCAGAAAACACATCCATACAAAATTGAGTTAAGCATAAAAGACTAGGAAACTATAAAAAATAAAAGAGAATTAAAAAATCACAAATGATGCCCCCCATGTTGAACATTGACCCAGCAAAAATAGTGAAATTACTTTTAAGAAAAATGTGGATGCTGCTAACATATAGAGGCAGACAAATAATGTCCTTGATTTAATTGATCATTTATTAACACCAAAATTTTCTGCATCATCACATACCAGCTTTCATTGTCTCCTTTCGATTTTGGAAGCAGTGCAAGGCAATGGGCGAATTTCTAGATGTACCCAAGCAGATAAAATAACACATCAGATTAAGACTAGGAGGATATTCTTTTTATTTATAAGAAAACACGTCCATACAAAATTGAGTTAAGCATAAAAGAGAATTAAAAAATCATAAATGATGCCCCCCATGTTGAACATTGACCCAGCAAAAATAGTGAAATTATTTTTAAGAAAAATGTGGATGCTGCTAACATATAGAGGCAGACAAATAATGTCCTTTCAAACTTATACCAATGATTCAAACAAAATTTGATGAACATATTACCTTCGACATATCAAGACTGCATCCTCCAGACAAAAGTTTTAAAGCGACAGCAGATTCAACCTGCATAAATTAAAATCACTCATCAAAATGTGAATACAGCACCAAGGGAACTTAAATAGTTTTTTCTCAACCCTTTCCCTGTAAAAGCAACAAAAAAACCTAGTGCTAATCACATGCAAAAATGACATGCTCATCATCTTCCAAACATGCAGAGAAAGGGACAGGCCAGAGTATTGTCTATAATAAGAAAATCAGTGTCAATGCAAGTGCAGATGCAGATACATAGTGCAACAGCATTAACATCCCAATCATGCAAAGCTTAGAACAAATGTACATAAAACCTGATTAGAACCATCAAATAAACATGATTATATCCTGAGTATTTATTTTAGTAGAAAAGAATTTCATTGACAAAGAGGGGAGAAATACAAAGGGGTGACAATAATAAATCCTTCTACAGCAAAAAGTATGCAAGAGAAAAGAACATAAACTTGAGACTGGTGCATGCAGCACAACACGCCAAACTCCACCTACAGCAGAGGAAGATGATTCTTTCTTGATCTTAGGATATCCACTTAACCTATTTTGTAACAGAGTTAGCACAGGAAGCTGCCAGCTATTTTAATGAAGACAGATCTCACCAGCAATAGGACTAAGAATGGCAGAAAATGTAATACTACAAACAAAATATTGGACATAAATATATAGAATAAGTGCATGTCTATATTAACTTGTTTTTCATCAGAGATCCTGGGAGCTATTAAACTTAATAAACACTCAAGTAGATTGAATGTCAAATCTAAGAAACTTGGTAGAACCATCCATTGTTCTCAAACTCACAAATAAACTTGTAAGTATAAGATTACAAATTTGGGCTCATAAATCATGCCAACTCACTAACAGACTCGAACTTGATCAACTTAACTACTAGCTGTTCACAGTCAAGTTAGCAAGATTGCTTGAGGTGCAATAAAAACCCAAAACATGACCATTCAGTCAGGGTTCCTGCCGTTACTTGGTTCTATTATGCGTTTGCTTAATAGCTATTTTGACCAACCACAAACTTCAAATCTATAACAAATGCAACCCCTTCTTGCTTGGTTACCCACCCATGAATCAACAAACAATGCAATTTGGTATAAGAGCAGTATTACTTGTGACTTGTGAATGTGATATACAACTGTTTGTTCACTCACTTGCTTGGCAACAACAAGTTTGCAACTACTACTGACCTCCATGCTTGACTGCCATTCTGAAACCTAAATTGTGAACAAGGTACCCTCTGGCCTCTACATGAACAAGGTGTCTCTTTTTTGTTTTTTTTTCTGAACTTGCAGTATTAGTTGAGAACTGAGATCACTGTGAAATAGTGGATTGTGTAATTGATATTCCCAAGGCATGGAATGGTGGGTTCTTTTTATTAATTTATGCTATTCATTTAATTTAGATACTATGAAAAATATTTTAATTTTATTTTTTAATTATGCAAACTCTTACAAGTTTATTTGTCTAAGTTTATGAATCTTCCTGAAGATGGACAACCTTAACATCATCCCATTGAGTATTATGCATAACAGAGAAGACGTAAGAAATCATTGGTAATGTGGGTGGCAACCACACAACAGCTAGCATAAAAATAAAGAGAGATATTTCTACCAAGGGATTCATTTAATCAGCAGCATCAAGCATTAGTACTCTACTCTACATTGCAGAACAATATTTGTACCAATTAATAGAAAACTCTCAAGGTACAAAAAGAAATATCTAACCTTAAAAATAAATCAGACATTGAAGCACAAGCCGCTACCCTCACTAAATTTGAATCTGCTGGTGACTATTTCCAACAAACATCAAGGAGCTTGTCAAAATTGAGCATACCAAAAAATAAAATTCATTTCAGAGATTTGTACAAAGATGAACGCAAATAAGGGTAACTATGTTTGAGCATGCATGTACTTTAAAAGATAGAAATGAAGTCAAATAAAAAAGACAGTGTATCACATAAATGATGTTTAGCATTAATCCGTGACATATCATGCCAAAAAAACAGGATCCTTATCGAATACAAAAAAGGAAGCCCTGTGAGCTCTTTAATGGCCTACAGAGGGAACAAGCACATTTACTAATTCCAAGCGGCATCAGCAAAAGATACACTGCCCATTCACAATTTACAGGAAGGATGCCTGAAATCAGTAAAGGTGAGTAGTACAAGAACATTAAATTTAAACGGTATCAACTACATTAAGTTCTCCTTCAAGTCCCAGCATTGGCTTGTGGGCTAAAATATGTGCTGGATAGCATGCTTAGTATTACAATTAGAAAACGTCATGGTTTAGATCAGAAAATGTACCAAAGCTATTCTCATTGCCAGAATACACAGGACTTGTCCTCTTGTGGATGTAAAGCACAAGATAAGGGATCAAACCCGTGTCATATACTCAAAAGAACCAAAGGTACTAGCTACTTGTGAGCATCACTAAGGTTTAAAGGTTTATCCAAAAAACAAATACCCTAAACAATAGTATATCTACAGCACTTCATACTCCTAAATCCTAAAACTCTAACAAAGAACCATCAGCATGTAAGGCAAAACATTTACCTGTAGAACAGCTAGCAACTTGTTGAACCACACAGAGTAAGATTCTAGAAAACGCTCAGAGTTGCACTCTTCACAAGTAACCCCGAGCAGAGAGATCCCCACCCAGCGTTTATCAGGCTAGAAAGAACAA
The DNA here is from genome assembly GCF_000499845.2 of Phaseolus vulgaris. NCBI lineage: Eukaryota > Viridiplantae > Streptophyta > Magnoliopsida > Fabales > Fabaceae > Phaseolus > Phaseolus vulgaris. Next base: position 517,619 of record NC_023757.2, read on the forward strand.
CACACCCATGTCAACTACAAAAACCATTCAAAACAAAAAAAAAAGGGAAAAAAATCAAAAGCTTGCTGGTTTTGATTCCCACCATGGAGGTGGACAGGAGGGAGAAGATGCGGTCGAGCCAGGAAGAGAATGCAGAGTTCCAGGCTTGGATTACTTTGGGAGGCGTGGAGTCTAGCAGGAAACACTCAGAGAGAAGAGAGTGCGTTTTAACGAGTGACACGACCTTGGAGAGTTGGAAGGGATTGGAGAAGGCACGCTTCTCGTCCGGAATATGGTCTCTGATGATGGAGAGAAGCAAGCGGGGTTTGAATGCAACGTCGTACATGTTCCCGAAGGCCGCCATTGAAGCCGTGAAACCCTGCCGGTCCGACAGGGTGATGCTGCTCGGAACGGCGCCGCTGCCACCACCACCGGTGCCGTAAACCTTGGTCATGATGGGTTGTGAAATTAGGGTTTTGAGGGCTAAACCCTACACAAACCAAATGCGCGCTCTTCTTTTCTTTTGGCGCTCTTTTTTCGATCTCTTTATTTAAATGGGATGATGTTCTTAATTTTATTACAGTCTTTGCTATATTTTATTAATAACAAAATTTTAGATACACAATTTTGATTGTATCTTTAATTTCTTTTGGAATTTGTTATAATTTAGATCCTATTGGAGATAAATAGAAAATTTTAGTTGTTAAAAGTAGAGTTGTTATAATTAAATTTTTAATCGATTTTGGTTGAGAATTGATATGTGAATAATTTTGAGATACTTGAGTGTTGATAGGTATATAAGCTCTCAAGCTTAAAATTTAAAATTTAAATAACTCTAAATGTAGGTCACAATTTAATGGATTCTTTTTTTTTTTGGAGAATAAAAAATTATCGTTTTGTAAAATTGGTGAGTTTCATTATATATAGCATAATTTTAAGCACGTAACTTTATTTTCTTCCAAGATAATATTATTTAGTACTTTTAAACATCATTTCTCCATTTTTAAGTACTCGCTTATAAAATAGCGTTCAGCTTGATTGTGAATTCGCAGCAATAACAATTGTGTAAAAATTTACTATAATTAAAATTTCGTAAATAACTTTTTTAAATACTTATAATTTTTTTCTTTAAATTTCACTCTTTCGACCTTCATTCTTAAACTATGTCATTTATTATATTGATGATGAGTTGATTATAGAGTCAAGTAAACTCTAAAATAGCTGCACATTCATTTTTAACTATAATTAAATTTGTCCCTAAAAGTTGAATAAATAACATATTAAGTTGAATAAATAATGTGGACTCGATCATTCAAATATTTTTATTGTTGAGAATAATATTTTTGTGTGAAGTAATTAGGATTCGCATAATTTAATGATTAGTGTCTCCGAATTTGTTTTGCAATAGTTTTCTACCACATTAAATAAACTCACATGAGTCATTACAAGTACAAATTTATGATAATATTATTGTTAAATTCTTTTCACCTTTATTTCGTGATCTACAAAAGTTTTTCTTCAATTACATATGTATAAGATTGATTAAATATGTTTTCATTAGAAAAGAGATGTAATCACTAATGGAAATTATTAAAGATTTTTTTTTCATACTACCACACTATATCCACTAACAAGAGTAATTATTTTTTAATGTGAAAGATTTCCAATCACAAATTATACATACTTAAGTTTGTTTTATAAGACACTAATAAAAATAGAATGTGAACCAAACCATTATAACAACAAGTAACTCACAACTAAAATAAATAATGAAAAAAAAAAACAACAAAACATCTACAAAGAGAACATAAAAGAATAAACTATTTTTCCTTTTCTCTCGCGCTATAGGAGTAGAAAAGAAAAAAAAAATCTTAATCTGTTTCAGTGATAAAACATTGGGTTCCTTATAACAAATAAGCACCAAATAAGTAAATTTGGTGAGTTTTTTAACTTTTGTTCTCACATTAAAAATTAGTAACATATTCAACTTTTTAGAAAAAAATGTATTCTTCTATTTAATACAAGTTGCTCTCGAACGTAGTTGGAATTAAGAGAAAAATTGTCATTTTTTTCGGTCGGTTTGCTCTTCCTTCCTCCCTCTCGAACACACTCTTTCTGCTCCTCTCACTCCTCTTTATGTAAATCTCATACTTGGATGTATCTGCAAAAGGTACTCAGATGCTAAAGTAAGACTTCGACACTTAACATTTAGTATAATTAGTACTAGATGATGACGTACATGATTATTGGAATCTGTGTTTATTTATATAATTATCGTGGACCATTTGTTACGGGACCCAATTAAGGATTTAATCTTGACTGTTTCTTCCTGCACCCAACAAATTTCTTCCTGCACCCCATCATTTTTGAAGAAGACTGTTTTACCCCTTTTAAAAATGACTTTGAGATTGTTCTTTCCGAAATATGTCCAAAACTTATTTTTTGGAACACATTTTATTAATTTCAAATTTACAAATAAAAAAATAAAAAAAATGTATTATGGAATGGTTTGTTGTCTTCCAAATTTCAAACCATCTTTACTTATGGAACCTATTCCAGAAACACATTTTATTCACAAAACTCTTATTCTGGAATCACATAAAACTATAAAAGGGTAATTTTGATATTTTAAGAATGTAGAAATGCAGGAAGAAACTCCCTTTAATATATGGTTAAGAATATACTACTTAATGCTTAATTTTTTATTAATCTCTTTAATACTCTACTTGAATATAATTGTTTCGGTCAGTTTTAATCTCTGATGCCGGACTTCGAATTGATCTCTGATGAACGTTTCATCAATAAGAAATAAACAAACCCAAGTAGGTGTTTCGAGACAAACGGAAAGCAGAAGCAGCAATGGTGTTCAGTCGCAGAAACATCATGATCATTTTCCTCGTACTTATGATAGCAGCAATATCAATCGAAGCATCAGTGTCAGAATCAGAATCAGAAGCAGAAGCTGAAGAAAGCAGCAACATATAACGATTCCTGCAAAATCTCAAAATTTCTCTTCATACGCTGAGAGAACTAGTGCAATTTGCAATAACAATATCATGTTGTCAATGAACAAAACATCTTCAAGGTCTTGGTACATCAATTTCCTTCCACACAGTACTCTTCAACGTCTCTACATGGCATTCAAACCCCCCACTATACAAACCACGTCTTCACAAAGCCTCACAAAACCACCCGTATCCTATTCCAACCTCTTATCACAGTGTGTTGCTGCAAAGTCCCTAACTTCAGGTATGGAACTCCATGCCCACTTGATCAAGTTTGGATTTTCCCGCCATCCAAGTCTCAGGAACCACTTGGTAACACTCTATTCTAAGTGTTGTCGTTTTGGGTATGCCCGCAAGCTGGTTGATGAAAGTTCTGAACCAGATGTGGTTTCTTGGTCTTCGTTGTTATCTGGGTATGTGCAAAATGGGTTTGTGGAGGAGGCACTGTTGGTGTTTAATGAGATGTTTTTGTTGGGTGTTAAGTGCAATGAGTATACCTTCCCAAGTGTGCTTAAGGCATGTTCGATGAAGAGAGATTTGAACATGGGGAGGAAGGTTCATGGGATGGCTGTGGTCACGGGGTTCGAGTCTGATGGGTTTGTTGGTAACACTTTGGTTGTTATGTATGCCAAATGTGGGTTACTAGATGATTCTAAGAGGTTATTTGGTGGAATTGTGGAGCAAAATGTTGTTTCGTGGAATGCCTTGTTCTCTTCTTATGTGCAAAGTGAGCTGAGAGGTGAGGCTGTGGATCTATTTAAGGAAATGGTGAGGAGTGGAATAAGGCCTAATGAGTTCAGCATTTCCATCATATTGAATGTCTGTGCCGGGTTGCAGGATGGTGGTCTAGGAAAGACGCTTCATGGACTTATGCTGAAGATGGGGCTTGATTTGGATCAATTTTCTGCAAATGCGTTAGTTGACACGTATTCTAAAGCGGGGGAGATTGTAGGGGCGGTTGCTGTTTTTCAGGAAATTGCACACCCTGATGTTGTTTCTTGGAATGCAGTTATTGCAGGTTGTGTTCTTCACGATCGTAATGATTTGGCTTTAGTGCTCTTGGATGAGATGAATAGCTCAGGAACTTCTCCCAATATGTTTACACTGTCAAGTGCTTTAAAGGCCTGTGCTGCAATAGGGTGCAAGGAGTTGGGTAGACAGTTACACTCTAGTTTGATAAAGATGGATGCTGATTCAGATTTGTTTGCTTCTGTTGGACTTATAGATATGTATTCCAAGTGTGAAATGATGGATGATGCGAGAAGAGCTTATGATTCAATGCCAAAGAAGGACGTTATTGCATGGAATGCTTTGATCTCTGGTTACTCACAGTGTGGCGATGACTCAGAAGCAGTCTCACTTTTTTCTAAAATGTACAATGAAGATATAGATTTCAACCATACTACTATTTCAACAGTTCTCAAATCTGTGGCCAGCTTGCAGGCAATTAAGGTGTGTAAGCAGATTCATACAATTTCCATCAAATCTGGAATTTATTCAGATTTCTATGTTATAAACAGTCTTCTTGACACATATGGGAAATGTAACCATATGGATGAAGCTTCAAAAATATTTCAAGAGCGCACTTGGGAAGATTTGGTGGCTTACACATCCATGATAACAGCATATTCTCAATATGGGGATGGGGAGGAGGCTTTAAAGCTATATTTACAAATGCAAGATGCAGATATCAAGCCAGATCCATTTATCTGCAGTTCTCTCTTAAATGCATGTGCAAAATTGTCTGCATATGAGAAAGGGAAGCAATTACATGTCCATGCCATCAAGTTTGGATTTATGGGTGATATTTTTGCCAGCAACTCTCTGGTTAATATGTATGCAAAATGTGGAAGCATAGAGGATGCTGATCGTGCCTTTTTTGAGATACCTAACAGAGGAATAGTCTCATGGTCTGCAATGATAGGAGGATATGCTCAGCATGGCCATGGGAAAGAGGCTCTTCAGTTGTTCAATCAAATGCTTAGAGATGGTGTGCCGCCCAACCATATTACTCTAGTTAGTGTTCTTTGTGCATGCAATCATGCTGGTTTGGTAAATGAGGGAAGGCAATATTTTGAAAAAATGGAGGAAATGTTTGGGATTAAACCCACACAAGAGCATTATGCTTGCATGATTGATATCCTTGGACGATCTGGGAAATTAAATGAAGCAATGGAGCTTGTAAATTCCATTCCATTTGAGGCAGATGGCTCAGTTTGGGGGGCACTTCTAGGAGCTGCGAGAATCCATAAAAATATAGAACTCGGTCAGAAAGCTGCAGAGATGCTTTTTGATCTTGAGCCAGACAAATCCGGTACCCATGTTCTCCTTGCAAACATCTATGCCTCTGCAGGGATGTGGGAAAATGTTGCTAAGGTTCGAAAGCTAATGAAAGACAGCAAGGTGAAGAAGGAGCCTGGAATGAGTTGGATTGAGATCAAAGACAAGGTATACACTTTCATAGTTGGAGACAGAAGTCATTCTAGAAGTGATGAAATATATGCTAAATTGGATCAGTTGGGTAACCTTCTAAGTAAGGCTGGATACAGTCCCGTTGTAGAGATTGATATACATAATGTGAACAGAAGTGAAAAGGAGAAGCTCTTATATCACCACAGTGAGAAACTTGCTGTGGCCTTTGGATTGATTGCCACGCCACCTGGTGCCCCTATAAGGGTGAAGAAGAATCTACGAATTTGTGTTGACTGCCACATCTTTTTCAAATTTGTATGTAAAATTGTTTCAAGGGAAATTATTGTTAGAGATATTAATAGATTCCACCATTTTAAAGATGGCTCATGTTCCTGTGGTGATTATTGGTAATGTCATTATCATCCATTCTTTCAGTATCACAAGATACGCAGATTCTTTATCTTTACTACTGCAACTGTTTCATGACTATTGTCACCATTGAAACACAGACTGATGGTATAATTACTCAGAAGTCAGATATCCAGTTTACTCGAGGTTCATTATTATTTCCCTATATTTCCACTGGATTCATGTTGGAAAAAGACATTGGTTAAGATGTAGGAAGCCAGATGTTGCTCTAAAATTGTGATTTCTTGTCTGAGATGAAGGCTAGTCAGACAAGATTTCAGTTACGGCTGAACTGGTTCTTTATCTCATTCAAATTACTTGACATTCGGTGTTTAATGCACCTTATTATCCCATTCACCAACTGGATATGTTTGGGTGGCTCTAGTGGTTTTGAAGTTCATTTTTGACTAATTAAAAACCGGGTAATGATTTCAGTGGTGGTTATTAATTATTGGACTAATAATGTATATACCTCTGTCCTGCTACTGTTCAAAAAGTAAATGTAGAAAGATGATAGAGGATATTGATTCAATCTTTTGTTTTTCACTTTCGTGAAAATTTGTAGCCACAGTAACTGGTATCTTCATTAAAAGATACAAGATAATGAGATTGGTCTGCTGCAGATATATTCACTGTAAGTACTGTTGTGTCAGTTGGCTCAATTTTATTTTGGTCATTGGTTTGAGCACCAATGTGGTGTGTAAGGGTGTGGATGTGTCCAATGACTATAATTGCTTGACTGTTAATTTCTTTCCAATCTCTGCCGTCACGTGGATATGGAAATAGAGCAAATGACAAAAATAGATGAAACGTGTTGAGATTAACTAATTAATCAAACTAAAAGGAAAAAAGTTAGTGTTGGAGTGCAAATGCAATATGAAATCTTATAAGTTGGATAAAGGTGATGTTTGTAATAAGGAAAAGATCTGTAAAACTGTTAGTTTTTAGATGCGTTCCATTGAAAAGGATGTTTTGGTTAAAGTTTTTGTTCATTTGATATTTTTCTACTTGAAACTGCACAAGTGTTTGTCCATCGACCAATGCTTCTACCATATGCAGATTTTGCATAGAGAAGAAAAGTTGAAAGGGATTGAAATAACAGTAAGACACATGCATGGTTAGATGACAAGGTAAGGGAGGGTCTCTCACTTAAATCAAAATTGTTTGTGTTAATAAATTATATATAAACTTTATCTTGTTACATTTTAATGACCGAAGATTGTTTTTGTTTGAGGGTCATACATAGATGTGTCAAGTTATAAGCTACATAAACATGAAAATTTTATATGAAAATAAATTATATATAAACGTTATCTTGTTACATGTTGATGGCAGATGATCGTTGGAGATGTCACCATAGCTAAGATTTGAAGTTGTAAAATGATGCCAAAATTTCTATAAAAAAATTCTATATAAACGTATGGTTGTGAATATTTAAAAGTGTGGAGAGAGTGAGAGAGAAACAGTGAGCAGCAGCGATGGAGTTGTGGAGTTGCAGAAACATCATGTTCATCTTCCTCACAGTTTTGATAGCAGCAAAAGGGATGGAAGCATTATCAGAGTCAGAGTCAGAATCAGAAGAAAGCAGCATCATATCAAGATTCCAGCAATACCTGAAAATCAACACTGCCCAACCAAACCCTGGTTACAAGGAAGCAGCAGAGTTTCTGATATCGGAAGGGAAAGAGCTTTCCCTGGAATCCCAAAGCATAGAGTTTGTGGAAGGGAAGCCTCTGGTTCTTCTCAAATGGGAGGGCACAAACCCCCACCTTCCCTCCATCCTCCTCTACTCCCACACCGACGTCGTTCCCTCCGAGCACGCCAAGTGGGACCACCACCCCTTCAGCGCCCACCTCGACTCCCACGGCCGCATCTTCGCCCGCGGCTCTCAGGACATGAAGTGCGTCGGCATGCAGTACCTCGAAGCCCTCCGCCGCCTCAAGGCCCGAAACTTCCGCCCCCTCCGCTCTCTCTACCTCGCCTTCTCCCCCGACGAGGAAATCGGCGGCCATGACGGCGCCGAGAAGTTCGCCCAATCCGAGATCTTCCGACGGATGAATGTCGGCGTGGTGCTTGATGAAGGGCTGGCTTCCCCCGATGCACACTACAGGGCCTTCTACGCCGAGAGAAGCCCCTGGTGGATGGTCATCAAGGCCGTTGGGGCTCCTGGCCATGGATCCAAGCTTTATGATAACTCTGCCATGGAGAATCTCCTCAAGAGCATTGAATCTATCAGAAGGTTCCGCGCCTCCCAGCTCGACCTCATCAAGGCCGGGTTGAAAGCTGAAGGCGATGTTGTTTCTGTTAACATGGTGTTTCTCAAGGCTGGAACTCCATCTCCCACTGTAAGTCAACCACCACCTTCTCTTCTTCTCATACAATAAATACACTTCAAGACAACAAAAATGTTGCCAATATCTCTCTCTTTTTCAAACTAATCATGTGGGTCATCAAGGTGAAGTCAAATTCATGTGCTTTCCATTGATCAATCATCTCTCTTTTTCAAACTAATCATGTGGGTCATCAAGGTGAAGTCAAATTCATGTGCTTTCCATTGATAAATCATCTCTCTTTTTCAAACTAATCATGTGGGTCATCAAGGTGAAGTCAAATTCATGTGCTTTCCATTGATCAATCATCTCTCTTTTTCAAACTAATCATGTGGGTCATCACGGTGAAGTCAAATTCATGTGCTTTCCATTGATCAATCATGCAGCTTCCATTTCCCTTTTTGTGTTGGTAGGTCTCATTCCCAAAAGAATTCCACCACACCCATGGGAATTTTAACAAATGAAACAAACCTTACTGTAATACACAATGTTACTGCTGCTACTCCTCGGCATTTTGTTTTCTCTTGTTTTGTCAGAATTCGACACTACATTTGACTGTGTTTCTTCAACATGGTTATAATTTAATTGACACATTTCACATGCCTCACGAACCATCATCATCATGGTTGAGTGACTGGGAGTCTCTGATGATTCTATTCTATTCGCCTTTTGCTTTGCCAGGGTTTTGTCATGAATTTGCAGCCGTCTGAAGCAGAAGCTGGATTTGACATTCGGGTGCCACCTACAGCTGATCCAGAATCCTTGGAGAGACGCATTGCTGAAGAATGGGCACCTTCATCCCGCAATATGTCATTCGCTGTAATTAGCTAATTATCCACTCTTTGCTCTATATATTTCTTCCATCTTGTATATGTTTTAATGCACCCTGCTTATAGTTGATTCACTGCTTGGCTTTTTCACTACTGGAATTTTGCACTCAGAGAAACCTTGTGTTGTTTAATTTAGATAGAACTTATACACTAGAACATATTAGATAATGACCTTCACCTTCTGCAATTTTTGTTTAATTTTGCTGGATATTGCACATTGACTAAAGATAAAGATACTATTAAATTATAGTATATAAATAAGTGCAAACTCCTACTCGCAAACGGATTTTTTTAGGTTAAATTAAGCTTTAAATTTACTTTATAAGATAGAATCAGAATGTATCCTAACAAAATTTGTTGGACCTATCATGTCATCCACGATTGGATTACTACGAACCATCTACATATATTTAGTCACACATTTGATATGACAATTCCTAGTTTTATTTGTTGAGATGTATAGGTTGTGGATGTGAGTACGGATGATGTTTGAGATGACTGTAATAGCACAATTGTTTGTTGACGGTGCTTACCGTGAATCATACTTGCATGTGTATATGGAATGTAAAGCTTGTGCTAGAAACAAATAAAATGAAACGAGTTGAAATTAATAAATTTTTAATTTAGATTGTTATAGTACTCAAACAAAGGGTGAAGACATTAAGGTATTTGTTTGGAGGATGGGGATTGATCTCGGTTAGGCTTTTGGAATTGAATTTATAAATTATTTAAAATGGCTGTTCAATTTTAACATCCCAGATTGACCTGCCTTTACTAATACTAAGGTCGCTATGGTGATGGTTATGAAATGGATATATATTGGTTGGAAAGTGCCATGTTGTCGTCTTATGTGATGATATGGGTGATCACTTTGGTTCAAATTCTCGTTTGCATACCACATGATTATTAGGCTTTCTTCATTTTCAGATTAGATGACCCTCTTAATGGATTCTTCATCTAATTTTAATTAGCTTGGGCAGTTCAAACAGAAGGCATCCACTCGCAATAAGTCTGGGAAACTACTCCTCACAGAAACGGATAGTTCCAATCCCTGGTGGAACCTTTTAGGAAATGCTGTCGAACTGGCTGGTGGGAAACTTGGTAAGCCGGAGGTCTTTCCTGCAGCTACAGATTCACGCTACTTCCGTGAACTTGGATTACCAGCAATTGGATTCTCACCTATGGCAAACACTCCTGTTCTACTCCATGACCATAATGAGGTGATTCCTTTAATTTATTGTATGCATAATTGCTTGTTTTGTCGGTAAGCTTATTTGCATAAGAGTTATGATTGTCTTTAAAATCATATATCTGATTTGTTATTTAGAACTGAAGCTTGCTATAGAGTCCTGCATCCTGGGTTGACTTTAGCCTCTTACAAACCCTTGTCTGCCAGATCAGAGCATAGTTTGTGGTAAAGAAAGTGTAACAATAAACGTGTAAGAGTCAATGAATATATATCTGCTTGATTCTACTAAAACAATAGTCTTTTCAGGTTCAATTCAATTAATACTAATTTAGTCAAAACTACCCTTTAACTTTTCAACTACTTTTTTTTTAATGTAAGTGATTCTTTTTTACTTACTCTTAATTATATGTAGAAATATTGTTGAGTAAATAACTTAAAATCTGAAAGTACTATTATTTTGGAATAGAGGGAATCATAGAGGGATAAGCTATTACGGAAAACTGTTTGGATTTAAGGACACGAAGATAGCCTAATCCAAAAGACTAGTCCATTAGGTGAGAGAGCCTTAATATCTAGTACTATTCATTCTACTTTATGTGAAACTTCTAACATTGTCACTCCCTTTAAATGCTGACATCCACAACAGCTTTCACTTCTCTCTTTGACAACTTCACTCACATATCATGTATTTGGTTTTAATCCAGCATATGCTGTTCTCAAGTGGGTATTCACTAAAATTGCACATTGAGTAATATGAAGCAGGGAAAATAAATTATTATAAAAATAGGGAGTTGATTTGAGTATTTACGTTACAACTTAATAAGTTTTTTGGTGTATAGTGGACTTTGGTAGTTGTGTGTTCTGATTCTGATGTAAAATTGCAAACCCTCTCATGCAAATTTTATTCTTGTCAAATCGTGTGGCAGGGTCTGCAATTTTCTCTTGAAAACAATTGCATGTTGAATAGTAAAATATTTTTCTTGAATGTTTGTGGATGTAGATTGAATCACATTAAATTTGATTGAGTGCACTTTTGGGAGTGTGCTTTCATTAGAAAAAATTATTTCTTAGTGTAATTTTCACAAACGTATAGGCCTAACACCCAAATGAAAACATTGAAGACATCAATTATCAGTACTTAGACATAAAATTAGAATCTAACCGAAAATATTACTCTAGAGTGAGAGCCTCAAATCTTAAGTACCACATGGGGCACTCATAACAAAACCACCATTGTTTGGGAGGTTGTCTCACAGATCACTGGCATAGGAATGGACATTTTTTCTTCTTTTTGGGTATGAATTGCACTAATGTGTTTCTGCCAGAATCTCTGATTTTGATAACTGTGTTTAGTTTGAAATTCAAATTTGACCCCAGTATTTTCCCCCCTCCTTTATGCAGTTTCTGCACAAAGATGAATACTTGAAAGGGATTGAAATCTACGAATCAATAATCAAGGCATATGCATCATTCAATGACCATGGAAGAGATGGAGCATCCAAAGATGAGTTATGAGCATTCAATGATGATGGGATGAGTTATGAGCAAATGGTGCAGCACCTACCCCATCTTAGTTCACACTTTCTACCTTTTCTCCATCGATGTAACAATAAAGAGGAAAAATAATACCTGTACTGACTCCGAGTAGATTCTGACATGTGACATTAAGGAGGAATCAAATGAGATGGTGACAAACTTAGCTCAGAGTAACTTGCCACTTTCATGAATGCATTTATAGAAAAGATTTCTGTGCATTGTTAACATGTTTGTTTGCTTCTAAAAAGTCTCTTTTGTTGATTAATAAATAAACTAAAAACAACGACTACTATACAACATGGTTCAGTCAAATTGCCTTAAAAGAAACTTTTTAGATGAATTCTATGAACCTTTATTTTGAATTGGAAGGTTATGGTGGAATATTTAATCAATAATACGAAAAACATATTCAAGTGAAACATAATAATTTTTTTATACTATTGTCCGTAAAGTAGATGAAGGATTGCTTTTTTCTACACCTCCATATTTTTTTGTGTCATTCCAAACTAAACATAAAAATACTTTTTTATCCTTTTTGTGCCACTCTATTGTGCCACTCTATAATCCTTCGGAAGCAATTTAAAAAAATTATATAGATTCTGGATTATATAATATGGAAGTTATTCTCAAATTCAGAAAAGACTTTCGGAATATATAATTTGGAAACTAATCATGAATTTGAAAAGGACTTTCAGATTACATAATCCGAAAGTTAATCTCATATTAGAAAAGATTTCTGAATTATGTAATCTGAAAACTAATCACACATTTGAAAAAAAAATTCTGAATTACATAAACTAATTATAAATTTAGAAAAAGACTTTTGAATTATGTAATCTAAAATATTACAAAATGACATTTTTAAAATACAAAAATTCATGGAAGTGAGAGAAGAATATATGGAGGTGGTGCAGGAAGAAGTAGTCTAGATGAAATAATAATATTGATGTAAGCTAGTTGTACTTAAGTTGTTAATGGGTTGAAGAGATTGAGTTTTGTTTAATACATCCAATTAAGATTAACTTAATTAACAAATTCATTATGCTAATCTTGATAAATTTTGATAAGTTAATCTTTTTTTTATATAGAAATTCCCTTTTAACTTCAATGCAACATCAAATAGCTACAAAATGGCTTTAACAACCATAGTCTTTTTTTCCATTTTTTTCTTTCAATTATCAATATATTGTTTCCAATATTTATGAGATGAATATATTTCTCTTCATAACTTCATTCATCATCATGATTAACCTCTTCATAGGAAATAAAAACAGAGATAAAGAATCCCTATTTCCCCTTCCTATAACAAATTCTTTAGTATGTTTTATATTAACTTAAACTAAAATATACATCTCAAAATTCATTTTTTTTCTTTTTTTTCCTATTTCCATTATGTAGTCTAAGAATTCCTAACATATTGTATACTTTAAAGCAACTTAACTCTTTCTTTCTACATCTCGCATCATGAATAATTAATATCGATAGAAAATGAAGTATAAAGTATAAATAATCGATTAAATTAGATAAGTTCAATAATTAAAATCAAATTCCAATACTAAATTGAATTAATCCAGTTTATATTTTTCTAATGCTCTATGAACCAATGATTCAATCAATTTGAATATTTTAATTTGGTGTGGCTGATATTCTTTAGATGATAACATAATGATGAATGATAAGAATGCTTACACTTATTTTACTAGATCAATAAGTTTTAAGATTTTCAATAAATTTCAACTTATAAAAAAAAATGTCTTCAAAACTGTTAGTTGATGAAAGAAATGATTGAGATTTGAATTTGATTTGAAGAAAAACAAGATATGAAAGTGATGGTGAATTATCATAACTGTATTGCTCCAACTGTGGAGCAGGTAAAGCAAATGTCTTACATGCAACTATCTCAGAAGTTTTACGATGCTTTCAAGCAGTGTGGGACTTCCCTCAAATCCCCACTCATTGCTCGCAAACTTCATGGCCAACTCATACTCTCTGGCTTGGACGCTTCCCTTTTCTTACTCAACAATCTACTGCACATGTACTCCAACTGCGCCATGCTAGATGATGCTTTTCGTGTTTTTCGCCAAACCACTCACGCCAACACCTTTACCTGGAACACCATGCTCCATGCACTCGTCCATTCTGGTCGGATGCAGGAAGCAGAGAACTTGTTCGATGAAATGCCTGTAAGAATGAGAGACTCTGTTTCTTGGACCACAATGATATCTGGTTATTGTCAAAACGGCTTCTCTGCTCATAGCATCAAAACTTTTAAGTCAATGCTTCGAGACTCTGATCATGAAATTCAAAACTTTGACCCCTTTTCCTATACTTGTACAATGAAGGCTTGTGCTTGCCTTGCCTCCACTCAGTTGGCTCTTCAGTTGCACGCCCATCTCATCAAGTTACATTTGGGAGCCCAAACTTGCATTCAGAACTCCCTTGTTGATATGTATATTAAGTGTGGAGCAATCCGTTTGGCTGAGGCTGTTTTCCTTGACATTGAAAGCCCGAGTTTGTTTTGTTGGAACAGTATGATTTATGGATATTCTCAGTTATATGGACCCTTTGAAGCTCTCCGAGCTTTCACCCAAATGCCTCAACGTGACAACGTTTCATGGAACACACTGATATCAGTGTTCTCTCAACATGGCCTTGCAGTACGCTGTCTTAGTATGTTCGTGGAGATGTGCAATCTAGGTTTTAGACCCAATTTCATGACTTATGGTAGTGTACTCAGCGCATGTGCCAGCATTTCTGATCTACAATGGGGTGCCCATTTGCATGCTCGAATTCTTCGAATGGAACATAGCCTGGATGCATTTTTTGGAAGTGGTCTCATAGACATGTATGCCAAATGTGGATGCTTAGGACTGGCTAGGCGTGTTTTTGACAGTGTAGGGGAACGTAATCAAGTTTCTTGGACTTGTTTGATTGCTGGTGTGGCACAGTTTGGACTTGGCCAAGATGCTTTGGCACTATTTAACCAAATGAGATTGGATTCTGTGGTGTTGGATGATTTCACTCTTGCCACAGTACTTGGGGTTTGTTCGGGTAAGAATTATGCTGCCCCTGGAGAGCTACTTCATGGATATTCAATCAAAAGTGGGATGGAATCCTTTGTTCCTGTAGGGAATGCAATCATTACAATGTATGCAAAGTGTGGTGATACTGAGAAAGCTACCCTTGCATTTACATTGATGCCACTTAGAGATACCATATCATGGACGGCCATGATCAATGCATTCTCTCAGAACAGAGACATTGATGGGGCACGCCAATGTTTTGATACTATGCCTGAGCGAAACGTCATAACTTGGAATTCCATGTTAAGCACATATTTTCAGCACGGCTTCACAGAAGAAGGGATGAAATTGTATGTTTGGATGAGAAGGGAAGCAGTCAAACCGGATTGGGTCACTTTTGCAACCTCTATCCGGGCTTGTGCTGACTTGGCAACTGTAAAACTTGGGACACAAGTCATATCTCATGCCATAAAGTTTGGGCTCAGTTCGGATGTTACAGTCGCAAATAGTATTGTCACTATGTATTCAAGATGTGGACAAATCAAAGAAGCACAGAAAGTTTTTGACTCAATACACGTGAAAAGCCTGATATCCTGGAATGCCATGATGGCAGCCTTTGCACAAAATGGTATAGGCAAGAAAGTAATTGAAACATTTGAGGATATGTTGAGAACAGGGTGCAAACCTGACCATATAAGCTACGTTGCTGTTT
The DNA here is from genome assembly GCF_000499845.2 of Phaseolus vulgaris. NCBI lineage: Eukaryota > Viridiplantae > Streptophyta > Magnoliopsida > Fabales > Fabaceae > Phaseolus > Phaseolus vulgaris. The sequence continues at coordinate 533,043 of NC_023757.2, forward strand.
TATCTGGGTGCAGCCACATGGGGCTTGTAGTGGAAGGAAAACATTATTATGATTCCATGACTCAAGTGTTTGGCATTTCTCCAACAAATGAGCACTTTGCTTGTATGGTAGATCTGCTTGGTCGAGCAGGGTTACTAGACCAGGCCAAGAATTTAATAGATGGAATGCCTTTTAAGCCAAACGCAACTGTTTGGAGTGCTCTACTAGGAGCATGCCGAATCCATCATGATTCAAGACTAGCTGAAACTGCCATGAAGAAGTTGATGGAGTTAAATGTTGAAGATTCTGGAGGTTATGTCCTTCTAGCAAATATATACGCAGAGTTAGGGGAGTTAGAAAATGTTGCTGATATGAGAAAGTTGATGAAAGTGAAAGGAATTCGGAAGAGTCCAGGTTGTAGCTGGATTGAGGTTGATAACGGGGTACATGTGTTCACTGTAGATGACACCAGTCATCCACAAATAAAGGAGATTTATATAAAACTGGAGGAGATGATGAAGAAAGTAGAAGATACAGGAAGATATGTTGGTGTTGGCTCTTCTGCTCATAGGAGTAAAAAATACCATAGTGAAAAGCTTGCTTTTGCTTTTGGGTTGCTTACTTTGCCATCTTGGATGCCTATACATGTAATGAAGAATCTTCGTGTTTGCAACGATTGTCACTTGGTAATAAAGTTGTTGTCTTTGGTCACCTCAAGGGAGCTTATAATGAGAGATCGATATCGATTTCATCATTTCAAGGATGGATTTTGCTCCTGTGGAGACTTTTGGTAGTTCAGGTACACATTATTTTTTTCTATACCATTATTTGAAAAGAGTTTGTTCACTATACCAAAATTGTTAACTTTTTATCTTTATTAAGTAGCACTTCTGCATATAACTGCTAGCAATTTGACAGAACAGAAATATATACGCTGCTTAACTTATCCTGTTTGGAAGTTGAGGATTGAATCAAGAAGGAGCTAATTCTATAACTATTAAACTTTCTTTTCATATTGTTGAATCACACATCCCATGTGCTAGTACAAAAGGGTGCAACTTTCAATATTTTGAATGTGGTGTTTTTTCTCAGTTGATGTATTGGTGTCTTGTCTCTATTTGTTCAAATCTCTTTTACTGTGTGTTGGTTGTTTTGAGTTTGATAATGATAGATTGACCCAACCCAATATCTGTACGCCCAATTTACACTCATTGCCCGCTGGACAAAGGGCAAGTCATCAATTCCAATGAAAGTACAGACAAGAAATTTGATCGTAGGCCAGAAGTTGAATGCTCCATAAAACCCCTGTTCAAGCCTTCCTTTCTTCTCCATTTTTTTTGGAAATGTTGAATTGAAAATTGTATACCACTTTAGATATAAATATATATAATAAAGGATAAATTTTAGATATAAATATATATAATAAAGGATAAATTTGTAATTAAATGATATAAAAAAATATTAAAATAATAATATTAGAGGTTATAATGTGATTGTATAAAAAATATGGGTTGTCAATGTATCATTATTTTTTTTTATTGTTGTAGTTGCTACTATAGGAGTGGTGTGTATGGGACACAGACACACGAATGACACTTTTAGAACTTTTTTTAATGAAATATCTAATTCAAAAAATATTTTTTTAGATATATGACAATTCTAACACGATTATAACACAAATTTAAAAAACACAAATATATTAACTTACTAAAAAATTAAATTTATTGTATAAAATTTTTATTATGATTATAAAAATAAGGAATAAAACCATAAGAAGCATCTTCCTCTCACAACAAAAATTCAGACTTATTTGTGCACATAAATCTTTATTATCAATTTATATAATTCACAATTATATAATATATAGATTCATATTCACATGTCCTACATTTTAGAGATTATACGTGCGGAAGTGTACGACTTTGTGTCTGTCGTACCAGTGTCGGGTTTATGCTACATTGTGCAAAGTGTATATTTTTTAGTTTTTTTCTTTTATTTACCTAAGTGTATTTATTTATTTTTTTGTTATTGAGTAAGTTAGTCGTTAATATTTGTATTATGGATACATTTTTTGTTAAGAGTTTTACTAAGATCTATAAATAAGCCATACATATTTGATATTGTAAAAGATATCAAAACTTGGAATATTTTTGAACCATCAAATAGTAACTTGGGTCTAACATATTGCATTTGCTATTTTATATCAGGTTATTATGGTAAGAGACATTAATTAAAATGAATAAAAATTACACATTAATATTATTTTTTTTAAAAGTGAAAGGTGCAACGTGAATAGAAAATTGACAGGTTGTGAGGAAAATAAATGCATTTACTCCACAATTTAACGATTTTATTGTACTAGTGATTTTATGTATTCCTTTTAAAATGTTTAAATATGTTTTCATGCAAACACGGTCATGCCTTACTTTCTATAAAACATTTATCCACTTTTAAATAGCTGTCCCTTTTTAATGTTTTTGATCTTAATGTTAATTATAGTTCATAATTGAACCAACTATATACAAAGAATTAAATTACGATGTAATATTTTAACTTATGTATCGAGACACATTATCCAGATAGAAAATTTATCTTTATTCATAACATTATAAACATCTGAGCAAATTATCAAATTCATTTGATAACATCCACAGGGAAACATTTTTTTAATGTTTGTAACAAAAATGTTCCATGAAAAAGTGAAAATCTAATGTTTCATTTTTTTAATGGAGCAAAAAATATTACATTCGTTTGTTTTTTTTTTTGTTAAGAGAGGCTATATAATATATGAGATTGTCGAAGTTTTCTTGTTTTTTTAAAATCTCTTTATTATTAGTGTTCGGTCGATGTGGATTTAAAATTGGTACTCCGACAAGTAAATATTTTGTGTATAAAGTGTGTTTTTGTAATTGATAAAAACATACCACGTAGAGAGTTTATTTATAATGTTGGTTATGAGCTGTTATTCGGATGGACCGGATATAAGTTATTTACTTATGTTCGTCGTGATCCCTAAATTAATAAAAAAATATATTGGTATATATGTATATTGAAATATATGAAAAATATTTATCTTCTCTTTCACTTAATTCGTATTTAACTGTTTTGTCAGAGATATTTACCGCATGTTTCAGGATATGAATATGATTCATTAAATATTATTGTAAGTGTGATTAGTGTTATTAATTAAGTGTCTTGAGATTTCTTTAACTCGACCGGTTTAATTAAGTGTCTTAGGATGTTCTTTAATATCAGAGACCGAACCGGTTAAGTTTTATATTTGGTTGGGAGTGAAATTGAAAAGTTAGGGAGTAACGGATATTAATCTGAATTGAAAGGGCTTGAGTAGAGAGACAAAGGGTCCATGTACAAAAAAAGACAAGATACGAGAATGAGGTGTTGGAGAAAAAAGACAGAAGGAATTATTTATTTTATATATAAATAGTTGAGTTGAGTTGAGAAGGCGCAGTTGTAAGAGAGAGAGAGAGAGAGAGAAAGAGAGAGGCGAAGGAAGATGTTTCCGAGAGAGAATCATAGTAACGGCTATGAGCAGGTGGGTGCCATGGGTCCGACCCATACCCACACTCACAGAGAGCGGGTCCGTCGCGGCACTCGCAGGTCACGCGCCTCCTCTTCCTCTCACTCCGTTAGGGTTTTCGACCAATCGCAACCGCACCACCGCCCTCCCTGCACTGATTTCGACGTCGCCTACTTCCATTCCTACGCTCATCTCGGTATCCACCAGGAGATGATCAAGGTTCCTCTTCCTCTTCCTCTTCCTCTTCTTCTCTCATTTCATCTTTCACTCATTCTCTCTATTCACATCATGCTTTCCGATGCAGGATCGCGTGCGTACTGAGACTTACAGGGAAGCAATCATGCAGCACCAGAGTTTCATTGCAGGCAAAGTAATTTTTCTGTCCCCTTTTTTCTATGCCACCACTTGCTATCACTGCAATTTAATTCATATATTTTCTCTTTTTTTTTATATACTCTGCAAATGCTCATTTCTGTGTCTCCAGATAACAATGTACTTTATGAATTAATAATTAATAATGCTGCTTATGTATGTACTATCTAAAGTTTTCAAGGGGATTCACGACTACTATAGCCGCACCAGGAATAATTCTCGAATTACTGTACTCTACTAATAGAATCTTAGTTTAAACTAGTAGTTGAAAAACTCTGAACTTCAATGACCCAATTCCTGTCGTGGAACCCTAATCCTAGTATGGTGCTTGAAATGATTGTTTTCTGACCCTTTCACCAAACTCATTTCTGGAGATGCCTTTAAAAGGCATGTTGGGAGTTTGGGATTGCGAAGGGTTTGATATACTTTCAATAGAAAATGAATTGTGTGCTGAAAGGTCGCCAGTGGAATTGCTTCTATTACAAATCCCCAGTACACCTCTCTTTTAGCTATCCAGTCAGGTGTTGTGAGGAAACGGCACCTCAAGCTTTATATGTAACTAAAAGGAAAACTCTCACTTACCAAAAGGGAGACAGAAAGCTAACATTATCTGTTTGCTTTCTTAGCTCCTAATTGTCCCTCAAACCTTGCTTATCTTTTTATTCAATTTTTACTGACATAATCAGGTTTGATGGGCTCTCTCCCAAAATGACCCAAACTCATATTTCCTTCTTTTTCTTTTAAATGCCCGAAATTTCCGGCTGCCCTTGTCTTTTTCATCCTAAAGTACTCTTTTTTTCTTTTTGATAAGTGGGGGCTAAGTTCTTCTAGATTTAAGTTTCTTATGGTTTTTCCTGTCCTTCCTGCTCTTTAATCATATTCTTTCAGGTTGTGGTTGATGTTGGATGTGGTACAGGAATTCTTTCTATATTTTGTGCTCAAGCTGGTGCAAAGCGGGTATGGTCTTTTCAAACTAATGTTCATGTCATTTTAGTTAATAGAAATGGATTGCTATTATATTTTTTTGGTAATAAAATCTATATTTTGCTTTAAGCCCTCTATTTCTTCATTTTTTTTCATCTCACCTTCTGTATTTTTAAACAGAGGAAGATCTTATGCACTTTTTATCTTTGGGATTAATATTATATATTGCTGTATTCTTGGAACCTTATGCCTTTGTTTAAGCTTTTAATGTACTTGTTTCAAACATTTTTTTTTTTTCCATCACTAAAGCATTTGACATGCATGATGTTGTGGAATGTTTGTGTTGCCAGGTGTACGCAATTGATGCCAGTGACATTGCCCTGCAGGTAATTGTCAAAGATCATAATTTTCATTTGAACCCCATTTAGTTTTCATGTGAGGTTGTAACTAAAAAGCAATCAATTTTCTATTTGTACCTATAGAAGTATTACAGAAAATGGGCCTTCTTTTTTGGATCTTCTTAGATGCATCCATGGCTTTACAAGCCAATTATTCCTTTTTTCGATATGCAGAAAACCTAAGGCAAGCTATATGTGTATTGGCTTTCTTGCTAGATTGAGTTCTAAATGGCTATATAACCCAATGGATGTGTGATATTATTATCTTATCCTGTGCTTGTTGAAGATAAGAATACAATATTTGGGCTACTGTATCGTTTTTGAGTTCAATTTATGCTACAGTAGCGATACTGTGTATGTAATATACTATATATCCATGCAAAAGATATTGTCGAATCATAATTATGACTTACGGTAGAATGAATAGTGCTCGTCTATAGCTGACCAAATAGCAACCTAACCTTTAATTTTAATTGATCCCCTTTCTCTCTGCATCATTTTTCCCGATGTTGTGAAATATAATATTTTTTTAAATAATTTGTCTTTCCTTTAAAAATATGAGTGATGGTGCAACCTTGTTAAGCCTTTTCTGTTTCCTTTACTCATAAAGCATTGTAATACCAGTGGTTCTTAGTGGATTATTATAAACTTTTCTTGGAGGATTGTATTACTTTGCTTAACATTTTGTAGTACAACTGGCTCCTCTTGTTCTGTTTAATTTTTTGTCTTTTTGGTAGGATGTAGAGAACAAAGAGTTGAGTTCTTATGATGTTCTATAAGTTGAGTTTTTATGATGTTGTTCTATAAGTTGAGTTCTTATGATGTTCTATAAGCTTAGTTCTTATGATGTTGTTCTATAAGTTGAGTTCTTATGATGTTGTTCTCTAAGTTGAGTTCTTATGATGTTGTTCTATAAGTTGAGTTCTTATGATGTTCTATAAGCTGAGTTCTTATGATGTTGTTCTATAAGTTGAGTTCTTATGATGTTGTTCTATAAGTTTAAAGGTTGAGATTGTCAATAAGTTGTTGCACATTTTTACCTCGAATACTTTGTTTGAATTAGTTACTTTCTTTTGGGAGCAGGCAAATGAGGTTGTGAAAGCCAATAACTTGTCTGATGTTGTTGTTGTATTGCATGGACGAGTTGAGGTAGGCTCCTTTGGCCAATATATGCTTTTTAATTTTTTTCATTAACGCTGTACCTTATACCATAGTTTTACCTAGTATACAGTACTCTTCAGTATGTGTAATGGGTGCATGCTGTAGTTATCATTCCCGGATTGCAGAGTGGAGTGGCTGACCCCAAAAGTGGGATTAGCTGATAGTGGGGTGAACACTATTGTAATATTTTATATGCACTCACACACACACAAGCTGAAAAACAGAAAAGAAAAGAAAAAATCATGCACTAATCATAATTAGTAGTAACGACTTATAGTACTTAACAAACCTAGATAGTATAAAGTCAAGAAAAAAACAAATATAAAACCTAAATTATCAACTTATAGTACTCTGATTCTTAGTAATACTAATAAACTTAATATTTTATCAACTTATAGTACTCTGATTCTTAGTAATACTAATAAACTTAATATTTTATCAACTTATAGTACTCTGATTCTTAGTAATACTAACTAATAACCAAATAAAAAAAAGAAACTTAATAAAAATATCACAATGTGTATTTTATTCTAGGCATTTAGCAAATTCTACTTAGAAATTTGTTTGTTTTCTTTTTTTAACTTTATATTTTTTATTTAGAACAAGCTGTATAATTTTATATTCACCTTATGCTTTATGCAGGATGTTGAAATTGATGAAGAGGTGGATGTTATTATTTCGGAATGGATGGGCTATATGCTTCTATATGAGGTGCGTATTAGGATTTTTTTGGTTATTTGATTTAATATATATTTTTGAACGTTGAAAGCTAAATCAAATTTTCATAAGATCAGAAGAACCAAACCATAAATGATGTTGAAATTAGCAAAAAACTAATTTTATATCACTACATATACAATCCTAGTAGTGAGAGCAAGATACTGAAACGACACAGAATAAAAATACAGCATAAAAATATACAATTATATAATTTGATAGACCACAAGCTTATTGTTGAGCTTTATTTAGAAGCTGCGGAAACCAAAATTTTTACAAATATATAATTTGACAGGACACAAATATTGTGTTGAGCTTTATTTAAAAGTTGTGGAATCTGTATGATGCAGATAATCCAAATTTGTTTTTCCTTGGAACTTCATATTGTTATTATATTTAGTAAATCTAGTAAATTAAAAGAAAATGCAATAATGCATCAACAGCACCAAATGACTTCGGCTTATTTGACCCACACACACAGATTCATGCACACAAACATGTTGATCTCGTGTTAGTGGTTTGATTTATCAAGAAAAGGTCGATGCATAATATATCTATGGAGATGTAAACAGTGCTTGTGATTTATTGATATACTGTCTTTTATTGAGTGGAAGAACCTAAACATTAAATGTCAGTTAGAATTCGCTTTCCTTTCATTTTTTTTCCTCTTTATTTTTATTTGGTGTTGGGAAAGGATGGGTGCTTCAGTTCCAACACAAGTCTAGATTATACCTAGACGTCATAAACTTAAATTTCTCAGCTTCTAAAAGTAAATCCACATTTTATGATTTGTATTGGTTTGAAGATTTTTCTTCTCTTGTAGAGTATGCTTGGAAGTGTTATTAATGCTAGAGATCGATGGCTCAAACCTGGAGGTCTTATTCTTCCTTCAAGTGCAACGGTATCTCTATTTATTTTAGCTTAAATAATATTGCTTATGCAATCGGGAATGCTTCTAAAAGGTTATTTTGTCTGGTTGAAGCCTGACCATATGCATATGTATGATGCCTTATGGATGGAACCTAGAACTGCCTGAATGTGATTGGGGACTCATTAATTACATCATTCAGTTCATCTTTAATAATGATTTGAAATTTTGGTGTCTTATAAAAATGTTGATACTTATTGTACTTTTCTCCAGTTGTACATGGCTCCTGTCACTCATACAGACAGATACAATGACAGTGTTGACTTCTGGCGCAATGTTTATGGAATTAATAGTGAGTGATGTACTTGTTGACATAGATGGCATACCAGATTGTTATGAAGATTTGGAAATCAATACTTGTGCAGACTTAAAACTAGATTTGCTTATTTTTCTGCTTGATTAGACTTCATAATGAATATTGCCAGGTATTGCATATCTGTAGTTATCGTAATTTGGCAATATCTTCAAAATTGATTTTTAATATATATTTTAAAACTTTTAATACATTATTTCTTTTTTTAATTGTAAAAAGAGAAATAACATATAAGATTTGATAAAGAAATTGTAAAGAAAATGCGAACAAAGAAATGTATAAACATGATAAGTATTTAAAAAATGTTATACTATGTTGTAAATATTAAATATGATTTTTTAGTACATTGTAATTATAACATCTGTATTTTTATTACTTTTATAAAATATTTGAATTGTGTTTATTTTTTCTTTAATTTTAATTTTTTATTAATAATATGTTCTAATTTTCTTTGGCAATTTTTTTATGAAATATTTATGGTAAATATGTTGAATATAAATATTATTTATATGTACATTATATGTGATTTATTTTGTGTATTGGTGTGCATTCAAGATTTGGGAAAATGTTCTAGTCCCCTATACTTTTGGTCTGAAGTCCTTACATTTTCTTATTCAAGAATTTTGTCCTTGAACTTTAAAATACTTCTGGATTTTAGTCCCTTTCACTATGAATTCATCTTATTATGTTTTAAAATTAAGAATGATTAAATTCATATTTTTTAAAGTTTGAGAACAAAATTCATACATACAAAAAGTATATGGACTTCAAACTCATCTTTTCCGATCTTTTATATAATATGTAATATCCAAATTTATATATAATAATCATATTATTTATATCATAGATGAATATAGTTATATATTATTATTATTAGTATTATATTATATTATATTATAATATATGTAAATCTTATACATGCATATACTATACTATTTTTTTTCCTGATCCATCAACAAACTTTATTTTGTTGAACTTCACTAGCTCAACAGGATCGAATAAGTAGTTGAATAAGACAATCATATTCCTTATATGCACCAAACAACTGATTAAAGTAGAATAAGATATGTATCTTATCACATTTTAAATACTGCTTTCTGTTGCAGTGTCTGCCATGGTGCCATTAGCTAAGCAATGTGCATTTGAAGAACCTTCCGTAGAGACAATAACTGGTGAAAATGTTTTGACATGGCCACATGTGGTAAGTTCACAATTGTTGTAGTTGCTGGCGGTATACATTTTGACTTCTCTTTGTAACCGTAAGATGTTGAATAACATGCTTGTCTATTCAGTAATTATTTTTTCTGCAAGAGGTTGTGGTTTGAATAAAGATTTGGTAAACTTTTTCACGATACATTGTATAAGTATTATTAGTATTCGATAATAAAGTGTATATTTCACAATATGGTGAGAAGCTTGGTTTATATGTTTCTTTTTCCTTCACTTTTTATTAGATTTCGGAGTATCTTGTCCTTCTGTTTTTATTTGATGATTCCTGTCTCAAGAAATTATTAATTTATAATAAAAAATAAATCAGAGACAATAACGTTTCAGAAATCAGCATTAGTTCTTGTCGCAGTAGAAGGCAAACATTTATACTATTCTTACAATATTCCAAGCGTGTATATGGCACTAGAATTCAAAACTATAAGAAAAAATTCATAGGAAGTTGAGTAGCAGTCTTCAGTCTCAGGAATATCTGATGTGCATTGCGCACTTGTATGTTTCTTTTGATTTCTGTCTAATTTTTAAGTATCACAGTCTCAAAATCCAAGGACTGGTTGAAGTCGATTGTAGCCAGACTGATACGGAAATCTTAAATGAATGTGCAGTAATGAAATCAACATGTAGTAGTGTCTCTTATTGCCCAATGGACTGAGTAAATCATTCAGTGATGAGGCTTGGAAGAGAAATTTCTGAATTTTCAGCTACAGGTCCTGTAGATTCTTATGTCAAATGTTATTTGGTAATACAGTGTTTTCTCCCTTTCTGGAAGTTTATTTGTCAAATATGCTGAGCTTTGTACTGTATATTTTTCTCTCTTTAGATTGTTGTTATCCTTTTCTTTTGGGGAAAATGAAAGTTAAAGGTGAGGAGGGATGGTTTCTCCTTTTTCAAAGTTGGGAATGCCACACGCATCAGTGATGGCTTACAGTCGTATTTCTTGATGACATTCCAATAAAAGACCACTAGCTGGAAGGGAACTCAAGATCTTTTTGGTCTGAGCCAGTTTTGGTCCTAATTCCCCAGGTTTTTTTAGCCTTTGTTATCCATTGGGAGGATCTTATTCTCACTGTCTTTGCACTTCTATTAATTTATTATTATGGCTCAGGATCAGCTAGTAATAGTACTAATTTTACACCATTTATTTGACTATTGTGTGATGTTTAGATCACAAATGCAGTATTTGTTCAGAATGTCTCGTAGTCTTTGTTGTAAATACTACTGTACAGAAACATATTTGTTTGTGTATTGCATGATTATTTTTCTATTTGAAATTTCCCCCACTTCAGTATTATTTCTGAAAAAATATCGTTCATTTACAATTACAGGTAAAGTACATTGATAGTTATTCTGTTACCATCAATGAGTTAGAATCTGTAACGACCAAGTTTAAGTTCAATTCGATGATGCGAGGTAACCTTTTGTGTTCTTCCTTTTTCACTGGTTATTGGCCTCTGAATTTTGCTGCTTTGTTTGTTAATTTCACAGTGCCCTGTTCTAATCCAATTTACTGACATTATTATTCTGAATTTTGTGAAATATTGTATTGTGATGACAGTAATTGAAATTTGTTTCCTGTTTTCTCCAGCACCCCTACATGGTTTTGCATTTTGGTTTGATGTTGAATTTAATGGGAACGCAATAGCATCAACCAATTATAATTCAACTACTTCATTTATTGACAATCATCAGATGAATGGTAGTCAGAGAAAAAAGCGAACAAATCCAAATGAAGCACTGGTCCTGTCCACTGCGCCTGAGGACCCTCCAACACATTGGCAGCAGGTGCTGTATTTATTTCTTCAATTTCCAATTTCAATGTGGTTCTAGTTTTTTTGTTCAATGAGTGTATGTACAAGTGTTTTGTCAATATTTGTCTTAGCATCAATGAAAAAATAAAAATGTACAAGTTATCTTTGATCTGGTTGTCTAAAGCAATTTTTTGTAGATAAACTTTATGTGGGGCTATAAATTTGGGACCACTCTGTTTTATTATTAGTGAGCGTGTTGCTAGAGTATATATCTTATATTGCCGAGTTGTGAAAACTGGAAAGCATGCCATGCCATCCTTTTTTTTTCCTGTTTCCTAAATTGGAGGATTGAATGGGAACTGTGAATGAACTCAAAGCTTGAGCTTTTATAATGTTTGGTTCATGGCAGCTCCCTTTTTTTATTTATTCTTTGTTTTTATTATTATGTTATTTTGACTTCTGGAATATTATATTCAAATTTGCTTTTTCTTTTGTGACATATTTTTGCAGACCTTGATATACTTTTATGATCCCATTGAGCTGGAACAAGATCAACTAATTGAAGGTTTGGTGACATTGTCGCAAAGCAGAGAAAATGCTCGATTTATGAATATTCACCTTGAATATACGTGAGTCGGAACACTTTTGTTTCCCAAAATTGGGTAATTTTGAATGGATTTCTGACTTTGTTCCCTGGCATTGCAGTTCAGGTGGTCGATCGCATGTGAAAGAGTCTGTTATGAGATGATAATTTGATGTTCTTGAGCATTGTCTTTTGCATCAACGCTCTTCTCGGACGTATGCATATATATTTTCTGACTCCTTTTCTCCTAGAGAACTGAGGGTAGCTGTTTGTTCTTCAAAATCACTAATCTCTGCTTGCTAGATTAGAATGTAGCAACTGACGAACTTGTCGCACCATAGAGTTAGGCCAACCACATGCAATTTTGTTGTAATATACATCACTGAGGCTGTCTCTTTTCAATTTTCTCTTGGATTCTTATTGTAACATAGAGCTGTTTTTGAACTGTATATCGCCTGCGTATTGATATACACTTCAATGTATCAACTTTGATCCATCATCGTTGACATGTTTCTGTAAGATGAAATTAGTATTCTTTTTCTAAACCTCAAAAGATTCAACCTACTCTTCCTCCAGCTTTCACATTTTTAGTTTTCTGGAAAATAATCTTTCAAGTGATAGTAGACTACTATAGTTTCAGGTTCTTATTTTTTGGGGAGTGAAAGAAGTTTTATGATTAAAGCTTCAAAATTTACTTTTCAAAATATGCATTTTAGAAACTAGATTGTGGAGCGAATGCTAATAACCAAAAAATTACTTTGAAACTAAATTCTGGAATACATAGGATAGTTCCACATCTTGATATAAATTGATGCACTTGCATCGTACACCACACAATGAAGAAAGAGTATTGCTATTCTTTGTCATTTGCTGTCTAAATTTTGTCCACATATTTGCTAAGGGGTGGGGTCCACAAATTTGTAAGATATCTCCTCCAAACGAATGAAAAGTTGTGTACTATAGCTGAATTAGCAAGATGAAAATTTCCCAAATGGATTACTATAATTAAAAATTATAAAAGCTGTTAATAAAATTATAAATGTAAGAATTAATTGAAACTATAATTATATACTGATATTTGTGTATATGTTTAATTGTTTTCCTTACTTTTTTTTCTTTTATATAAAGCTTTCATAAAGACTCTGAACTCCTTTTTTTTTATCTATTTCTTGGTGTTAGTGTACCTAGAAAGAAGTGTGTTTTGGATGTCAATTATTTTTCGAATTCCAAAAGTCACATTTTCTATTTTTTAAAGTCTCCAAAATGAAATAACCCCGATGTACATTTTATTTTAGAAGTAACAAAAATGTTATTTGTATGTTATATTTGTACAACTACAAAAAAAAATGTTGTTATATTTACCTTTTATTTAAAAGTATTTCTTAAATATAAATTGAATAAAAAGCCAGATGATTACATTCAATAAATATATTATATTTAGTAAATAGAAAAGTTGATATTGTATAACTCCTATTGTTTATTCTCAATAACTTAATGGTATAAATAGGAAAATAAGATAAAATGGAAAGAAAGGGAAAAGAACAGTGATGATGGTGCAGTCAGAAGCAGCCATTATCCCCAACAAACAATGCACAAAATCCGCACTTTGTCCTGCTTTTTGAAATCCTACCACAACGTTAACCTCTGTTCCTATTTCTTCTTATTTCTATATATTCCCACCGAAAGTACCCAAATCATCTTCCATCCCTCAACTCTTATTACACATTTATGTATAATCCAAGTCAAATTAAAAACCAACTTTGTTTCACACTTGTATTGTGTACTATATTTCTGTCGTTTTCCTCTCCTCGCATATTCATCCTTCACTTCACCAAATCACTTGTGTGTGTGTGCGTGTGTGGCATCTTGCTGGAAATCACAAACACGTGTAGGAGAGGATTTCGCTGTCGGCTTATCAAAAAAACATAAACATTTTCCAAATATTAGATATGTGTGTGTACTTTTGGTTTTCAATTATACTCCTTTTTCCCCCAAAACCAAACAACAATATCATAATAATAATAATAATGAAGGAACAGAAAGTGAACGTGGAGCTCTGAGTCAACAAACATGGCCGTTCTCAACACTCTGCTCTTCTTCCTCCTGCTTCCAACCCTAACCACCTGCACCTCCTCGCCTTCCCCCTTCCAACACCTCAACGTGGAGGAAGAAATGGCGGCGACCAAACTCAAGAACCCACCCAAAGAACCAGAGGATTTAGAAGAAAAACAGGGGAACTGGAAAGTTCAGCTTCTGCACAGAGACAAAATCAGCAAAGCCCCTCCCATGAATCACTCCACCCGCTTCAACCAACGAATGAAACGGGACGCCAAAAGGGTATCTTCTATCGTTAACAAGAACAGCGATGCTCGCACGGAAGCGGCGGAAGAAGCGTCCTTTGGATCCGACGTGGTTTCGGGAATGGAGGAAGGTAGCGGAGAGTATTTTGTGAGAATAGGAATCGGAAGCCCTGCAACGTATCAGTACATGGTGATAGACTCAGGCAGTGACATTGTGTGGGTCCAGTGCCAGCCTTGCGACCTCTGCTACAACCAGTCCGATCCCATTTTCAACCCTGCACTCTCCGCCTCCTTCGCCGGCGTTCCCTGCTCCTCCTCCGTCTGCGACCAGCTCGACGACGCCGGCTGCCACCAGGGAAGGTGTCGCTACGAGGTGGCGTACGGCGACGGCTCCTACACCCGCGGCACACTCGCGCTCGAAACAATCACGCTGGGCAGGACCCTCATCAGGAACACGGCCATTGGCTGCGGGACATGGAACCAGGGCATGTTCGTGGGGGCGGCTGGGCTTTTGGGCCTGGGAGCCGGGCCCATGTCTTTCGTGGGCCAGCTCGGCGGCCAAACCGGCGGCGCCTTCGCCTACTGTCTACTCTCTCGCGGCAGCGCCGCCTCCGGCTCGCTCCAATTCGGACGGCAGGCATTGCCCCTAGGAGCGGCGTGGGTCCCACTCATTCCCAACCCCTTCTTCCCCAGCTTCTACTACGTCGGGCTCTCGGGTCTCGGAGTTGGGGGCTCGCGGCTGAACATATCGGAGGATGTTTTCCGGGTAACTGATCTGGGCGACGGAGGGACCGTGATGGACACCGGCACCGCCGTCACCAGGCTTCCCACGCCGGCTTACCGTACCTTCCGCGACGCTTTTCTTGCGCAGACCACCAACCTGCCCCGGGCACCGGGACTGTCCATTTTCGACACGTGCTACGATTTGAACGGCTTTGTGACGGTTCGGGTTCCCACGGTGTCGTTTTACTTTTCCGGCGGGCAGATCCTGACCCTTCCGGCGAGGAACTTTTTGATTCCGGCGGATGACGTGGGGACTTTCTGTTTTGCCTTTGCGGCTTCTCCTTCTGGGCTTTCCATTATAGGGAATATTCAGCAAGAGGGGATCCAGATTTCGGTTGATGGTGCCAATGGTTTTGTCGGGTTTGGACCCAATGTCTGTTGATTTTGGGAAATAAAGATTCTACTGCACCCACCACCTCAGTTTTGTTACTCTTACCTTCATCTTCATAACTTCATTTTTCTATTATACCTCAAACTAAACTCTTCAATGTCACTGCCAATTTTTCCCACTTCTTTAATTTTGGTATAATGCTAACCAGTGCAATTCAGCAGAGCTGCATTGCCGGGGAATCTAATTTGCCTTCCCGCCGCCGTAATAATGTGGTCAAAAGAAGCATGGAAAAAGAATACGCATGAAAAAAGGTTGCTTTTTTGGTCGACCCAGATAAAAGTGCTCATAAAAAAACATGCTTTGATGTTGTTGGTAGAGGAGTAGCCTTCAGAGAGAGAGAAAAAGCTGGTGGGGGCATGCAGCAATTGAACACTTTGGTTCTGGTCTACCTTTGTTTTCACATAATAAGGTCATTTTCAATTTAAAATCGATGGGTTGATATTTTATTTTAAATTTGATTAATGACATCAGATTTCTACAAAACTGAAATTTTAAAGGACACCTTTGGGCAAAAGTGATTTTTTAGGATGTGAGACCAGGAAAATAAGCAGTAGAGTAGATTGAAGGAGAGTTTGGGGGTATTTGTATGTAACATGTACACATTCCTATATAATTTAAGAATGTATGCTGACTTTTTGGTTGGTTCATTTCTTATTTACTACTTTTTTAATGCTGATTCTGGACTTTGCTTTAAGTTTATTTTGAAATCTAAGCATGGATGTGCTTTTACTCTCATAAAGGTAGTGATTAGTTTTACTCTCCTAGAGAACATATCTTATTATCCTCTAATTTACAAATTATTAAGTATGCAGATGAAAGAGATCTCTAAAAAAATGTTAATCAAGTGAAGAGGGTAACAATGTTGCAATAAGAGGCGAAGAAGAAGGTAGGTAGAGAGCTAAGAAGTAATGTTAAAAGTTAATATTGAAGCCGAAAGAGAAGTTGTTGTTGCTGCAAATCCAGTGTGAGACCTCCAAAGCACCAGAAGTTTTCATCCTCTGACTCTAACACACTGCCAATCCCTGTCAGTAGTACACAAATAGACACGGTAGCTTCTATTTTGGCCCTCAGATTCAAGATACCAGACATCTTTTCTGGCACTTCCATATGAGGTGGTGAAATTAACATTTGATCCTTAATTCGTCTCTTCTCTTCTCCACTTTATCCATGCACCAGAAATCCCACCATATAAAATTCAGCAGCAAAAATGTAAACAGGGAAAATGATGGGACTGTTGAAGATGTAATGGTTCCAGAGGATTCCTATATCACTTTCTCATGCGTCTTGTCTTGTCCACACACTTTGGATTACAAACCCTTTCTCCTAACACTATTACAACAATTAAACACGAGAAGGAACACTACTTTTGATATATATAACATTGAGGTGTTAAGGACTAATTCTACAAATACTTTTCTTTCTTAAGATTCTTCTTCATTTCTCTCTCCCAAAGCCTGGAACCAATGTATAAACGATATTTCAAGAGTAACTCAACTACGCACACCTACACGTTCTGATATATTTTATTAAGATACACTTAGATCAGTAATCATATGATTATACGTTAATCAAGTATTAAGATTATCTTAAATGTACAATACAACCAAAGATCCATACAGATAAAAGATCATTAAAACATCATTAATTGATTATGTAATGATAAAAACAGTAACAAAGATAGAGCACACTGATAATCTGATCATTATTTGGTTAAAGATGAGAAGGAACACTACTTTACAAGACCCAAGTTGAGGATGCCCCATGAAGTGTTAGGCCAAGATTTGTCCTTAGCCTTCATCAGCAACACCCTACTCCACGCAACCCACCCTTCCCAAGAATTCCTCTTGTCCCAAGGGCACCCCCATTCCAGCAAAAGTCTCAGTCCTTTTTCTGCATGTTTCTCAGCCTCCTCAAACCTCCCCTCTGTCAAACAAACCTGACTCAGCACCACATATGGCTCTCCAACAAAAGGGTTTTTGCTTATTGACTGCACCATCAACTCTTCAATCTTCCCCATCTCCCTCTCACAAACACCTTCCCAGTACAAATCTCTTGCAACTATTTGATCCCCAGCCTCCAAAACCCTTGTGCACTCATCAAACACTGGAGGCAACACCAACTCAATATCTTCATTTCTCTCCACATCCACCACCACCCCACCAACCTTCCTTCTCTTCTCTTCAATCCAAATCTCTTCTTCCCTCACAATCAACCTGTACACTGCTCCCATCCTTGAAATTGAGTTCATCCACAGCCCCGGCTTCCCATCTCCCGGCCACACAACCGCCAAATTGTTGCCAGAAAACTCTAGCCGACCGTTCGCGTTATCAAACAGAACATCCTGAAACCCAAACAACTGGTCGCAGAAATCGGCCATGGTCATCATCACGAAAATACCCACTATCCTCCGAGAAACACGCACCCCTTCACCCGTTCGAATGTGCTTCACTTCAACCCCCTCCGCCGGAACAAGACCCTGCAGTTTCTTCCTCCATCCTTCCTCCCCGTCGAAGACGCCCTTCTCCTTGGCGTTCCTCAGAGATATATCTGCCTCGGCGAGGTGTTGCACGAGTTCTTGATCGGAGTAGTGGAAGAGGAGATCGTCGTGGATGAGGGTCTGCCTGGGAACGACACAGAACAGGTGGATGAGAGACTCTGCTTGGTGGCCGACGTGGTGGCGAACCACTTCACGGCCGGTTGAAGGGTCGAAGATGGCGAGGTTGACGTAGGAGTTGGAGTAGGCTGAGTGGAAGAGGCCGCAGAGGCAGACGGAGTGAGGGGCTTTCCAGAGGGCGAGAATGCGGTATATGTCGAGAAGATGGTGGAGGAAGCTGCCGTGTTTGTGCCAGCACTCTCCGGCACCGACGCTCTGCAGGACGGCGACGAGCGAAGGGAGGTTCTGGTGAATGGATTGGAGGTCCCCGCGGAGGAAGGGACGAGCACGTTCAAGGAGAGTTTGGGTTGAAGACGCCATGGTTATGGTTTGGTGAAGAACGAAGAGAAGACGAAGAAATAAGAGAAGGATTAAAGTTTTTATATTAAAAAAAGAAATTAAGAAAATGATTAGGACAGAGACGTGTCGTGTTGTGAGGAATCTTATCATCCCACACTCTCCTGCTCATCGTATTATCTACTAGTATTTGTCATATAAAACAAAAACAATTTTAAAAAATAATAATTTTTTTATCACATGTTGCATTTATTTTTTGAGTTTGATCATGCTGCCTTATATTCTTAACTTTCAATGGTTATTTTATCCCCTATCTTTGTTCTAATAAAATAATAAAAAACAAATATCTGGAAATAAATGAATATCTTAAGTGAAGTTGGAAATGAGTGTGTAAGCATACAACAAATATTATATCTAACATAAATGCAATTAGTAAGAGCATATATGAATAAAAAAGTTACACTGTCATTCACTGAATTGGAATTTAGTTAGATAGGTGTGTTATCTAGAGCTATTAGTTTTTTCGCTTTCCTTCTCTTTTTCTTGAGTAACTATGACTTCTGCAGGTTGGAGATCTTACATCGACTAGAGATTAGAGCATTTCATTGTATATAAGTGAGTGCAAACCTCAATCCTATGAACCGGTTTTATGGGATTGAGTTAGGCTTAAAGTCCACTTCGTAATATGGTATCAGAGCTTAACTCTTACTCCGATTCTTCTCAAAGCTTGATGAAGAAAAATTTCTTTTATGGAAACAACAGGTGTTGGCCACGCTTGATGGTCTTATGCTCTCCAACTTTCTACGTTGAGTGGAATACATTGACTTAATTCTACTCGACGGATAAATTGTATTGACTTTTTCTATTGCACCTAAACCTGTAAATCAAAAAACCATAATCCTTAAGTAACTTCTCTAGATGCATACATTTCTAAGTTTTAGAGTTGATAAAGACACTTTTTACATAAAAATATTCAATGTGATATAAATTAAGTGTCTCAATAAAGTACATGAACAGGTAATTTTGACACTTATCACTCATTCACATACTTTGTTTGGCGGGTGAAGATGTTATTCCCCATCCGTTGATTCCTTGTTCATTGATTTTGAATACCAAGAAGAACTTCAACTCACCCATCATGTTTATTATAACTCATGCATAAACTTGGAAAATTTCTTACTACATGGGTTTGTTAGTATCTAAAATGACACCATCAATATAAATCTGAATAATAAGAAAAACCATTTTCAATATAAAAGTAGTGTCTTTCTCTTAAAAACCATTTTCAATAAGAAAAATTAATTTAGTTTTTCATACGAAGCTTCATGAGTTTGTTTAAAACCATACAAGACCTTGTTAAACTCAATGGGTTATTCTATATACAACTTCCTCATTTTCATGCACTATTGACATCCATTTGATACAAACCTCATATTATTATCAACAATAAATGAGAGTAAGATGTTGGTCTTGTGTTTAATATTTAGTTTAGGTTGTAATTTGTGTTTTTAATTAGTAAGTGTTTCCTTAACCTTAATTTGATGATATACAAAGCTAAAAAAACCTTTAAAAATATTACGAAATCCTTTATCATTCATATAAGTATAATTATTATATTAATGTAATCATTAATTTAATATTCACATTAATTATTAGTTTCATTAGCTTCGTGTTTAAAGAATATTAAGTGTCTTAAAGAATACTATACTTCATCAATTTTTATCTTCTATATTTTTTTTTAAGTGGTAGAATTTTTATTTCTTTTATCCTTGACGTTTCTTTTAAGGTAAAATATTTTGTCTTGTTGTTTTTTGATTTTTTCACATAAACTTTCATGTCCGATAATGAAGATTGTTTTTCAAAACCTTTCTAGATTGATAGATCCTATAATCTTCTTTTCAAGAAACATGTCAACAAAGTTAAAACATATTTCATTTTTTCTTTGTCAAAGTTGAATTCAGAAGTCTATTATAAAACGTAATTAACTTAACTTCAATATAATTCAAATAATTTCAAACCACTGGATCAAAATATATTTTAATTGTTATATTGTTTTAAAATTATTTATTAAATATTCAAAACTATTTTTTAGTTTAAAATTATTTCATACTCTACTAGCATATGCCAAAATCTGCTTAATGTTTTTAATTTAATATATTAATAAAACATTATTATTTATTATTATTATTTCTTAACAATTTTTTTTGTAATAGTATTGTTGACCACATACAATCAAACAATGACAAGTAGGACTGCTAATTTCATATAAACTTTGGTGATACTGTACTATTATAATTTTATATTTTTTGATATTATATACACACATTTATGTGTATTTATATGCATGTGTATATATAATTAGATGATATTCACACACATATATATATATATGTCTAATTTCAATTTTTTTTTTGGTAAATAAAGGTTTTTTTAAGAGTACAATGAAAATGTAATATGGTTATAATTTTATCAATATATATTTGTTTACCTCACATTATCTTCATATAAACATTTTCATCTACTTTTTCATAGAGTCGATAAAAATGATTAATTATCAATTTCTTAATAATTAAATTTTAAGTTCTTTCGTAAAAGTATTAATCTCCTAATTACTTTGTAAAAATTATTACTTTAAGAAAAAAAAAACTTATGATCGAAACCTAAACCCTAAGCATTTAACCTAAAAGATAATTCAATTTGTTATAAAAAATGAAATCATTTTCCAGCTACTTTCGAAATTTAAAGTTCATATCACAAAATAAAATAATTAAAAAAGAGAAATATATATTTTAGAAATAATATTTTTAACGAATCATATTTCTCAGACATGTTTTTTCTATAAAAATGTTTATGCCCAAAATTTGATAATCTAACCTTTTTTTAGTTTTAAAATATTTTATACTATATAGTTTTTATATGACTTTTATTAAGTTATTTAACATAATAAATATAGTGTCTCTTCCTTTCTTAAAATTAAAAACATTTATAAAAATTTAAATAAATTTTAATCACGATTAGTGGAGTCATAATCTTTGGAAATGGAAAAACCTTTCTTACACCAGATCAAGAATTTTACCCTAAATTTTTGCATGATTTTTTTTTTTTAATCCGGCTTTCCCATGTAATTTTATAATTTTATTTCAATATTAGGTTAGTAATTTTCTGAATATGTATAAAGATGAATTGATTTAATTTAAATAAGAATAAGAAGAAGAAGAGGTTGGTTATTGGCGAGAAGATTTCATTTGGTTTAGGAAATAGGAAAAAAAAAAATAAGATCCTAAAAAGTTGTTCATTGTTGACCGGTGAGAAGGGAAGTAGGAGCAGAGTTGTGTTTGGCAGCGGAAGGAGGTGAAATGGATTTGGACCAGTGGATCTCCAAGGTGAAAGATGGCCAGCACCTTCTTGAAGACGAGCTTCAACTTCTCTGCGAATATGTATCTTCACACACTCTCTCTCTCTCTCTCTCTTTCAAATTTTAGGGTTTCTCTTTTCAATTGCTCTCCAACTCTGTCAAATCTTCGAATCAACTGCATCTATAATCTGCTCTTTTGCTCCATTCGTAACCCAATTTCCGTAACCAATATGCATCGTAGAAGATCTTTAGGGCAGGCTCTGTCTGTTCCCCGATTTGTGCTCTGCTTGTGTTTTATGTGCACTGCTATTGCTATATTCTTTGTGTAACTCTGGTGCTAGGTCTACCGTTAGCTTCTGCTGTGCCCTGTTGCAGCTTTAGTTTTGAATTGAACTCACGAGTGAGTATTGGCATCTCAGGTTAAAGAGATCCTCATTGAGGAGTCAAATGTGCAGCCTGTCAATAGTCCAGTGACGGTTTGTGGTGATATTCACGGTCAGTTTCATGATCTGATGAAACTTTTCCAGACCGGGGGTCATGTGCCGGAGACAAATTACATTTTTATGGTATGTTTGTGTGTATGTATATAACTATGTATGTATGTATGTATATAACTATGTATGTACTAGTACTATTCTCTTTTGGAACTGGGTACCCATTTTTACAATATATCCTTTCTTAAGTGCTATATCTTCCCTAAATGTGTGGCAGGGAGACTTTGTTGATCGGGGTTACAATAGTCTTGAAGTATTCACCATCCTTTTACTTCTAAAAGCTAGGTATGTTGTTTCCATGTATGCTTGCATCTGCCTTAACTTGTTCACGTTACATGGCTTTCGGTTACACTATCTTTATGTTTAAGAAGATTTTGTTTGCTTCCTCATGGAGTCATGGTAGTAATTTAGTGAACATGTTTGGGCCTTAAATGTTGGAAATTAGAATTAGAAATATTGTGATTATATTAATTCGTTTCTTTTTTATTTATGCATCTTTTATTTTTGTTCAACTTCATAGATACCCAGCTAATATTACCCTTCTACGTGGAAACCATGAAAGTAGACAACTAACACAGGTATGTTTTTGTTCTATCACAAGCTTGTATTTGTACCTGGCGTAAATTATTCTAAGCAAGCAGTAGAAAACATATTATGGGAAAGAGTAGGTTTTTGCTTCATCGCGCTATGACATACTAATCTGAATCTTACCAGGGATTTTCTATATGATTATTTGATTAGTTCATTGATGTTATCATGTTACCAGAAACATAAATAACTCTCTAGACTTATTGGATTTTAATTTCAGTAAACAGCGGTACAAAATAGGAGCGCTTTTGAAGTTTTCTTCTCCATCTCATTTTGGCTTATGTCAATTCTAAGCATAGGCAGTGGTTGTTATGTGATTATGTACGACTTCATTTCATGTCATCGTTAGCAATTTTAAATGGATCCTCTTGAAATTTCTTAAGAAGAAATAGTTAGTCTAGAATAGTCTACCAACTAGAATTTTTCCAAAATTGCAATGAAAGTTAGGAGATGATTGTTTGGTTTGAATGCAAACAGAATCTATTTTTCCATGGTTTGGGATTGAATAAGTGAAGTGGAAATCTGATTTCTGCAATGCAAGATTTGAACTATGGTAGTTAACCTTGGTGGTTTTTGTTCACTGGTTACCTGATTTGGATCAGTGCATCACTATTGTTAACTTCACCCTTTTAGACCTAGCAAATAATTGCCTTTAATTCCCTTTTGGTCCTCTTACAATCCTCGAGTTCGCAAAATTGGTGTAGGGACTTAGGAGCTATCTCCCTAGGTTTTCCTTTTAACTTATTCTGTAGTGGAAAATGTTTATGAATTTCTGTTTATGGATCATAAAGATGAGGTGTGAATTGTGGAAGTTCTGAGATTCAAAATTAGAAATGTTGAATTCTGTCATGCCATTTTATGTTAATATTGTAATTTTATGTTTTACTAGGTCTATGGATTTTATGATGAATGCCAGAGGAAGTATGGGAATGCTAATGCTTGGCGATACTGTACAGATGTTTTTGACTATCTTACCCTTTCCGCAATTATAGATGGAACTGTAAATCACTTTTTACTCTCTCCACTAGTCCTTATATTTTCCAAATGCACATGTAGGCAGTGCTCCAGGTTTTTTTATTGCAAATTCTGTTTGAAAAAAAAAGTCTTTTATTTGCTTTGGTTGACTCAGGTGCTTTGTGTTCATGGTGGCCTTTCTCCAGACATTCGAACAATTGATCAGGTTCTCTCTCTACCCTTTGCTTTCAGTTGCTGGTCAAGCTCAATATTGTCGTAGTTTAAGGTTCATTTAAGTTTGTTACATTGTTTATGTGAGTATGCCTGTCCTACCTTTTCTGTGTTTGGATACATCATATTTAGGGATGACTATGTGTTATGATGTTCTTGTAAGTTACCTCTTAACTTGCTACACAGTGTGAAGTATTAATTTAGATTAGGTTTAAATAAATTTTGGTCCTTATAATTTTGTGAATGTGCAATTTTGGTGCCTATAAAAGTTTAATTGTACATTTGGTTCTTTAGTTTTATAAAATTAAGCTATTATAGTGCACTGCTAATATGTTTTTCAATTTCTAACAGAAAATGTTGACATGTCCGTCAATGGTAACAATATTAGTTACTTATTTATGTAAAATAATAAATAACAATATTTAATTATGAACTTTAGTATTTTTTATCACAAAAGATATGTTACATTTTTTTAGTAATTAGATGATATATTATGTTCTAGAATTGCTCAAGTTTGAAAATTTAGGGGACTAAAAAAGCTATTAAATTATTATAGGAATCAAAATTACACATTGGCAAAACTATGGGGATCAAAATGGATTTAAACTTTTAAGTTAGCTTGCTGATTCTCCCTTATTATGCCTCATGCTTCCAAGCTTCTTCTGAAAATAAAATATCACTATTTTAACAAATTAGTAATTCTTTATCGAGTTGGATACACTTGTGTTCCCTTTTCCTTACTTTTTACTAATCAATTAATAATGTGATCTGTTTTTGTTTGAATTAAAAATACTGTGTGGTGTTTCTTATTTCATTTGGTGGGTTTAATATTTAACAGAATGAAAAACAATTCTTGATGAATAGTTGTCTAAATTCTTGAAGTTGCTATTTCAGCATTATAAAAAACAGCCATTTCACAGGTTGTTGTGTTCATTTAGTATTATTTTCAAGGTTGTCAAACTCAACTCTCTATGAACTTGTGATCACCCAATAGAAGAAAACATTTTAAACCCCTATAACCCATTGTAGTATGCAATTAAATTTGAATGCCATGTACATGGTCAGTATTCAACATTAGCAATGAACAAATCAACTAGATTACCACTCAACACAACCAGCCAATCAATCATGAAGAACGGAGTACCATATACTAACTAACCAATCAACAAAGAGTACAGCACCAGCCAATTAACCAAAAAGTGAAGACAAGAAACAAAAAGCCCATGGATATACAAGTCTACTGGCCTCTGCCCAATTCCACCCAGGTCTAAACACCACATTTCCATCTCCTACACTTCAACTCTGTTTTCCTTGGGTAGCTACTTTATTGGCCTGTTGACAAGTTGACTTGTGAGTTTGACAGCCATGTATTTGTTTAACTGAATTTATGTTGCCTTTTATAGGTGAATCCTTATGTGTGTGTGTGTACATAGATAGATAGATATAGATATAGAGAAACAGATTCTTTGAATATAACAATAAATATCCATTTGACAGATAAGGGTCATTGAAAGGAATTGTGAAATTCCTCATGAGGGGCCATTTTGTGATCTGATGTGGAGTGATCCTGAAGATATTGAAACATGGGCAGTCAGTCCCCGTGGAGCTGGTTGGCTTTTTGGATCCCGGGTCACTTCTGAGGTAATGCAATTCAATAGTGAATTGCTTATTGAATTGAAGTATTGAACATTATGTGTGAATTTTACAAGGGCATTATTTTCATGCAGTTCAATCACATAAACAATCTTGATCTTGTTTGTCGAGCGCACCAACTTGTTCAAGAAGGTCTCAAGTATATGTTCCAGGATAAAGGCCTTGTAACTGTACGTATCTGTTTCTTTTGAAAATTTAAGATTTTTCATTCTTTTAATTAACTATAGGGATGGGCAGTGCCAATACCTTGAGCAAGGATTTGTCTCACATTGAAGGATAAGAGAAACTTGGATGAAAAATATAGCAATAGTGAAGCCCTAAGAAATAGTAGTTAGAAACTATCAAATACTTCTTTAAATGGTTCTCCTGAATTCTTCGGTTTCTAATATGACAAGTACATCTAGGCAACCGTACCTTGTGGGATCAAGTTTATTTGTTGTTGTATTTGTGATAAGTATCCAAACATTGGTGGAACAACCCTCGAAAGCTAGCTATTAAGGAGGCAACCAAGTACTTAAATATTCTATTGAGCATCTCTTACTACTCAATTTGGCTTTCACTCTACAACACTTCACTCAATGACATTTAGTGTCAACACTGACAACCTGACTTTGATACCAATTTATAAGTATCCAAACTCTTGTGGAACCCATCTTCAAAAGCTAGCTACTAAGAGAAGAGAACCGAACATGTAAATGTTCCACCAAGCATCCCATAATACCCAAGTTCCTATCAATTTAACTTTTGAATAAAAATATAAACTACAGTTTTATTTGAGACTTACGAGATCAATAGAGTAATTCATTTTAATTTTGCAGGTATGGTCTGCACCTAATTACTGTTACCGTTGTGGAAATGTAGCTTCTATTCTTAGTTTCAATGAAAATATGGTGAGTCAATCGAAACTTGTTTTATTAAATGTTTTCCGGATTATCTTAGTTACTGCATCATTCTGCCTTATGATGTGTGTGGGGCTTTTGTTTTATAGCTTATCTTGTATCAAGGAAGAACTTTTAAACCACCTCCTCTTTCTTTGATAAATCAAATAGTAGAATTCATTCTTGTATGACCTTCATATTAAAGAACTTAATACTTGAAAGATGGAGGATGATTCGAGTCTTCTTACTAGTGGGGAACTTTTTTTCTCTGAATATATGAATGGTGCTATTCAGCACAGAGAATGGTTTATTGAGTGATAAACTGGTGAGTCCAATACAGTTTGAATACTGATGGCTGTATGATGTAGTCTGTCACAGATGGTGTGCCAAAAGATAAAATGTTAAATGATTGTTATTGGTATTTATCAAGTATTGATAGAATCAGAGAACCGCACTCTGGATCCATGGTAGTGGTTTTTATACTATCTTGTAATTGGATAGTGATATGTAGGCCATTAAGTAAGAAAAGGCGATAGGGGTTCTCTCCTTTAAGCTGCTGCTTGCTGAGTCTGAAATCTGAATACATGAGGTTGCAAGCAACTGAAGGTGTTTCTCTTTTAGTAGTATTAGTGCTTGTCCTGGTTATGGATTCGAGTTTATTGTCCCTTTTTCTATAAAAAAATTTACTCGCATAACCTTAGAGTTATTGTGCTTTTGCCTGGATTTTCTTACATGGAGTAAATAGGCAAGTGGTGAGTGGGTTTATACTTAAAACAAACTAAAATCCTATAAAATATTTATTTATGAACATGATTAAAATATTAATGAATATAAAATCCTGTAAAGTATTTATACAAGAAAGTTATTAAATATGAAGTTGCATATATTTTGTTGTGCATGGTGTTCAAGTTTTGGTTTAGATGAATGCTTGAAATATAAATTCACAAACACTAACTAACCTTAAATTGAGACATTGTGTTACAATACCATCAAATAAAACAATGACGAATTTATTGATGGGTAAAATATGACTTGTATAGAAATAAGAGAAGATTGGATGAAATGAGAAATGAAATAGCTTAGTGAGTGGAATAACACTCAGCTTCATAATACAAAGACAACTAAAACATTTGTTGTGGTTTCTCTTCTAGTAAACGTATACAGAACTAAAACCATTCCATATCAACTACACAGCCACTCGAGCTGAAGTAACTGTTACATATAGATAACTTAACACAAGGAACATCAAACTTAAACCAAGAATTTTTTTAAATTAGTGAGCTTTACAAATCACAAGTCGTGTCAGGCTTTAACAATGACCTGCGAACATTTGTCAGGCTTTGTCTGCACACCATAGAAATGGGATGAATACAATGCTTGAGGCAAGCGAGGCAGAAGATAGTAAACAAACATTAACTAGAATTATTCTGACAAAACGTTTGAAAATTGGGGGCAGCAAACTGAGTTCCCTTTTTCTGAAAGAAAAGGTCAAGTTACCACTCTTACGTTTGAAATTTCAAAGATCTAGTGAAAAGGGGAAGTTATGTATAGGCAACTTACAATATAGTTCTTTTGAGAATTAGTAATTGTGATACTGATACAAAATACTAACACTTCAATTTATTTATACTCACTGGATTACTTTACATTTGCAATATGGATCCATAGCTTTGAGTTATATCAATTAATTTCTGTATGAATAAAGATTCATATAATGAGATGAGAATCGACCCTCTCATGTTAACTTTTCAACTGACCTTGTCATATGTTAACCTTTTGCCGATCTGTCCATAAATATGCACAAATATTGATATGCCCCACCTATTTAGGGGCCATGAAGAGATAGACACAATTTTCACCTGACCCTGCTTCTTTCTGTATTCTTTATACTGTTTTAGTGACTATGGTTGTGGAAAAAGTTTTCTCATAGTGTTTCCACCAGGGTGACAAAATATACTTTCTTCGGGACCCCAAATAAGAAAAGGAATGTAGTTTTGAACTATTATTTGTGTTTTCGTGGTGTTTGTGGTAATTGTACTTGCCATTGAGGTGATAGTAACGCTGGATTTGTCTAGATAGGATAATAGAGTCAACATCACATCTCCTTCATCCCTGCTATTTATTTGTTATTAAGCTTGTAATTATATAGAATTCCCGTCAGGCATAATGAAAATTACTATTATGCGGCATGCCTGATATTTGAGTGTTGAAACATTTGTTAGGATGCTTGGATTTCGTGGCTGTGATGTTGCTCACAGCATTTTGTTTATAGACTTACATTTTTTTTTTCTTGAAACAGGAGAGAGAAGTTAAATTTTTCACTGAAACAGAGGAGAATAACCAGATGAGAGGCCCCAGGACAGGCGTTCCATATTTCTTATAACTTGAAGATGTTTTCTTGAATTTATTGTAAAATTATATAGTAAATGCCTTACTATTATGATTGGACGTTGGTAGTTTTGTATCGTGGAGATTCAAATGCATTACTTTTCTAAAGATGGATCTTTATTTTTGGCATAAGATTTCGCAATCGGAAATGCCACTATATCACCATCTATGATCTGTGTTCTCAAGGAAAACAAGGTAAAAAATGAACTGCTGTTTCATTGGTGTTTTCACTTATCCCCATGACTGATCACCATTGGTTGAAGGTAGATATATCCCCTTTTTCAGAAGGAGAAAATTCAGATTTTCATTTAGATGTGTTGAGAAAGAATGAAAAGCTTGGTATATGGTTATAAATAAGATTATTTTAAAATTTAAAACTTCATTTTTTCTTTAAATTTTTAATTTTAAAAGTTAAAATTTTTAAATAATAATAATTGCTACACAGTATTCCATTAGTAATTTATTGATTTTAAATCTATAATTTTTTTTTATTAGGATCAGATTTATTTCGCATCCGCATATTGGAAGTTTGTTAAAATGTTAATTTTTTTTTATTAATAACTTGAGTTCCCCCATATTATTTATCATTATACATTTTTATATTACTTTTAGAAATAATGATATTTTCGCCTACATATCTATAGTATGTTATTATATATAATAGTCAGCTTTTATATCTATATAATATAAAGCAGAAAAATTGTTTGCCGTAAAATCACATTAATAAGGATATTATGTGAATTTCTTTTATGACTTTAAATAATATTTAATTATTTTTATAGGTAGGAAATGTCTATTCTAGTACACTCTTAAGACCTGGTATTCTTGATCATAATGAAATCTCGGTTCTTGTTGGATCTTGGCTAGAACGTGAAAAAATGGTATATTTTTAAGTTATTTTAATGTTAAAATCATTATTTGATATTTAGTAATTGAATTTAGTCAAATCTTGATTCATGTATTTATAAAGTTATGTGAACTTTCATGTTAGTTG
Organism: Phaseolus vulgaris; assembly: GCF_000499845.2. NCBI lineage: Eukaryota > Viridiplantae > Streptophyta > Magnoliopsida > Fabales > Fabaceae > Phaseolus > Phaseolus vulgaris. The sequence continues at coordinate 562,890 of NC_023757.2, forward strand.
ATGTAGACTAACAGGAATAATCGACGAGATAATCATTAAGTTAGTTAAACATTTCATTCACTTGATAATCTGATTCCTTAAACGGTTGAATTAGATATTCAATTATTTTTTTTAGATAAATCTGTACCATCAATTTCAAAATGAGATTGATAATGTATAATACACTAATAGTAATTTATTGATTGATACGAAATCACATTTTTGTAGTATTTTATTATAATTATTAATACGATTTTGTTTTATATATTAAGAAATGGAAAAAAACTACTTTTAGACCTTATATTTTCTCTTACATCATTTAACAACTACATATAATAATAAAATATTAAATTAAAAATATAAATTAAATTATTAAATTAAAAGTTAATAAAAATAGTTGTAAGATGAGAGTGTAGATTTTGAATATCGTAAAAGTATCATGTGCCTACAGAAAATTGTCTACTACAAAATCACATGAACAAGGAGAATTAATAATTGATTTTTTATTTCAACATCTCCACTTAGAAAATTTGATTCAATTTAAACAATATAAATTTTATAATACTTTATTAATAATCTATTTTAGTTCAAATCTTTTGCAAGATTCATTTTGGTTGGACATAACCAGATGAGTTTGCAGTTTGAGAAGTAGAAAGGGCAAAGTGCTTTTCCCTCACTACCTCAGATTTTCACTACAAAACATGATCCAAAGGTTAATCTCTTGATTTTGATTTTAAATATTGGTGTTGATTGCTCATTGCAGTGTACAATATTATAATAAGTTTATGAGACCATTACATGTGAATTGCTTTCAAATAAATAATTCATGGGAATGAATAAACAATGGTATATTTATCTTTGTATTCTCCACTCCAATAAGAGATAACAACATCAATTCCAATTCCGATTCTGATTCTGATCTGCTTCTCAAACAAGTAAAGTCATTAGTTCTGCAAGATATGGCAGCCGATACCGAACCAAAGAAGATCATAATCGATACCGACCCTGGCATTGGTAACGTAATTTTTTAACTTTGCTATTTCTTTTGCTAATCCAAATCAATTTGAAGTTGTAAGTTTCAGCTTCTCTACTTCTGATCTCAGAACAAACTTTTACTGTTTTCTTTTATCAATTCCTTGTTTCTCTGAGAATTGCCACTGGTTTCTGTAGATGATGCCATGGCAATATTTGTTGCTCTACAATCACCAGAGATTGAAGTTATTGGACTCACAACCATCTATGGAAATGTTTACACCACTCTGGCAACCAGAAATGCCTTGCATTTGGTAAGAATTTTGGGACTGTTTTCCAAAAGGGTTTGTTTTCTATGGTGAATGAAGTTGACCCTTTACTTATTAATGGTAAAAGCCTCCTTCTTTACTTGCATATGCAGTTGGAGGTTGCTGGAAGAACAGATATTCCAGTGGCAGAAGGAACACATCTGACATTAACTGTATGTGGATCATACTTCGATCTTTATCGCCTTTACTTTTTCGTTTTTGTTTTGGGAATTGCTGTGAATGTTATATGAACATTTAGAACTAATAAGTATATTTGACCTTTGATTGAATCATATAATTTGGGTACTTTATACTATTTGTATTATATTGTCAGCACACTTGAAGTTTTCAGTGAAGAACAAATGCGTATTAGTAATTGTTTACAGTCAACAAGCTGTTCTTTTTTCTCATTTCAACCTGAATGAACGCCAAACTTTTATCAATTTTCATACTGCAGATAAATAGACTATTTTGGCTGTCTTTTGAAATCTGTTTTTTTTTTTCTCTCTTTTAGAATGCATTGTATTTGAGCACCTCACTGAAAAAGTTGAATCGAGTTAGCAGTAGGAAATTTAAAGTTCTGCTTCTGCAGTATTTTGTTGCATTTGATTCTGCTAATTATTGTCATCCTTGTCTCTTTGTGCAGAAAGGAACAAAACTTCGTATAGCAGATTTTGTCCACGGTGCAGATGGACTTGGCAACCAAAATTTTCCTCCCCCAAAGGGGAAGCCCATTGAAGAATCAGCTGCTTCTTTTTTGGTTCGTCAAGCAAAACTTAATCCTGGGAAAGTCACTGTGGTGGCACTGGGCCCGCTCACAAATATTGCTTTGGTATGATATGTCTACAATTTCTCAGTAAGGCATTTTCATGTTACTCTTCATTCTGTGTTCCATTTCATGACAATATTATATTTTTGCAGGCTATAGAGCTTGATCCAGAGTTTGTGAAGAACATTGGGCAGATTGTTATTCTTGGGGGGGCTTTCGCAGTAAATGGCAATGTGAATCCAGCTGCTGAAGCAAATGTCAGTATTTCCATCCTGTATTCAAATTCTTAATAACTTCCATAAAAATATTATACCATTCACAACTCAATCTGCCTAACTCATTGGTTGGATTTGATTCTAGATATTTGGTGATCCAGATGCTGCAGACGTTGTATTTACCAGTGGGGCAGATATACTTGCACTGGGGATAAATGTTACCCATCAAGTTATACTGACAAGTACCCCTTTCACTAATTTCCTTGCACTCCTGTTTGCTATACTTATGTAGTCATATTATCCAACTTTTCCGTTTTTAAATCTTGTTTAGTTTACTATTTCTTCAACTTATAGTAATTTTATTTGATCTTTCTTCACGCACAGTTGATCTAGCAACATTTTGTAGGAATATTTTTAGTTTATTATAAGTTTCCTTATATAAAGTTCAGCTGAGCCTAACCCATAGAAATGTTGCTGGAAAAGTAGTGAAATAGATTACTGTGTGTAGTACATTTACTGTCTATGTAACCCCAATTATTTTTTTGGAAGATAAGGGTTTTTTTTTCTATTGAAGCATGTTGTGTTTACCCCGGCATGGGAGGGAGTCCTACATTTGAAGTATGAGATTCTAGTATGGGGTTTAAAAGGCCTTGTGCTCTTTAACTATGATAGCTAGGTTTCATGGTGTGGTTCTCCTAAGGTTCTTATGACAATCCAAAAACTGTGACCAATTTCAAGAACCACTTTTTCTCCTTTGATAGTCATCAATGGCCAACTCTTACAAAGGTTTAAACTGTTTGATGAAGGTTCATGAATGATATTCATCTATAATATTTGGAAACCTTGGTTTTATGAAACCTACTCTGAAATTTGCTGTTGTGTGTTTTACACTTTTTTAGTATTGATTAGAAGTTAACATAGGTTAAACAACATCAGCATGGTTCTGTTTTAATTATGTGTATGTCATTTAACTTTCACTGGCAGCAGACTCACCACTGTTCTGGTTTACTCATCTAAAAAACAAAAATGACTAGGTTCTGATCGAGAAATTTTGGCAAGTTCGAATGGAAAATTTGCTCAATACCTGCACAAAATCTTAGATGTATATTTCTCTTACCATCAGGAGTCATACAATACCAAAGGTTTGTCTTAGTGCATTGCAGAATTGGTAGAGATCTAATAATCTAAGTTACTAATTACTCTTACTTTGTATTCAGGGGTTTACCTTCATGATCCAACTGTGGTTCTTGCTGCTGTTGATCCTTCACTTGTAACTTGTATAGAGGGTATTGTCAGAGTCCAAACGAGTGGCATTACAAGGGGACTGACATTACTCTACAACAAACAAAAAAGGTAGAAATCACTGGCAAATGGAGCAAGTTCCTATAGAATTAAGTCTAATTTTCACATGTTTTGTTTCGTTATTTCTTTATATGGGTTTCTTAGTGTGCTACAAATGATTGATACGGGCTAAGATGCTGACCTAGTTAAGATCTTAGACTTGCATAGTGGTGCTTTTGCACACCTTTTTATTAAGGAAAAAAGTATAATTTAAGTTATCCACACCATTAGAAGCTGGAGATGACAGAATAAAGTCAAATTATAATATATATTGTGTTTTGCAATCCTCACTTTACAAACCAATTTTGTGAAGTTGAGTTAGACTTACCTATTTACTAAGATGATATCAAAGCCATAAGAGTCTATCGTAGTCATGTTCTTTGGGCTATTATGTCACTGTTATTGGTTTCCTATTAGGCCACCCATAAATATCTAATATCACGCTTGAGATGTTCATTCTTCAGTATGTGTGGAGGTGTGTTGGAGATCCAAAATCGACTAAAAATAAGATCAAATTATAATATATAAGTGGAAGATGTAATTATAAATTGGTTTTATAGAATGGAGTTAGACATAAACACATTTCTAAGAGTTCTAACACTTAAATCATGCAAAATAGTTTGTTAAGGTAGTATTAGATTTCTTTAACATCAAAATAGTGCAGAAATGAATTTTTCTATTATATGTTCTCTTCTCATCTTTCATCAGGATTCTTGAGCTCTTAGCATTTCCTTTTGAGCTTGTATTCTTAGTTTCGAGTAGAACTCTTCAGTCTTCTCATGTTGTAAGCCTTTGTTCTAATATTTCTTATCTTTTATTGATCAATTTACTCTTGATCCTTCTCCTTTCAAGCTAAGGATCTGCACTTCAAAGCTTAACATAAACTCACAAGACCAAGCCAAAAAAACATCATCTCTGTGACATCAAAACAATGCATCTTCAATAGTTTGTTAATCTTCATAACAGCATTCAAAACCATTAATCCCGAGGGTTTTGGACCTTAGAGTATTAAGATTTGAATTTTTGTTTCTAATTTGTTAGATTTATGCACTTTTTATACTATCCTTTTGATGTACAAAAACTTTTAGAGTATATTACACGTCTCACTTATCCCTCCATTTTAGAGATCTACAGAAAGCCCCTTAATTATTTTCAATGCATTATACTAATACTCCTCATACATTACACTAATCTCCCTTAACTGTTTGAAAATTTTTACAATGTGTACTCCTATAAGAATATTTATTGTAAACATTAAAAAACATGAGCATTATCTAAGACTAGACCAGTACAACTTGTTGGTCCCAAATGGTGTAAATCTCGTCCAAAGTATCATCAGTCAAGATTTATTTTCCCATATAATCTATTTTTCTTTGATTTGTTTCATGTAGGACATAGCTTTGTTGAGGATTGCTTGAAAATTATATTTATTAAAAAGGTTTATAAGATTAAGTAGTTATCTATAATGACCCTTATACTTGCCATATCAATATGCATGTTTATACTATTAATAGATCATCTGTACTATTAACTCACCTTTCAATTAATAGACATCTCCTTTTTAGTGAAAGGGAAGAAAGAAATTCACCTTTTCTCTTCTCTCTTCCTTTTCCTTTATCTGCTAATTCTTTTGATGAACCCTTTACTTGATCATCCAAAGATTAAGCTGTCACCATATCAGTACTTTGTGTCACCAATTCAGTCTCCACTAGGATGAATTTTAGGGAATAATTTAGTGACAAACATAAGAAACCTTTGGTTTGGAGGACCAAGTAGTGGGTCTTTTTCATTAAAGGCTTCCAACAATGAAAAGACCAATGAAATGGAGTTAGACATAATCCTCTTTTGTGAATTTCATTTTGTTCTTCACCATGTATGTGCTACAAACTCATAGTCAACTTTTGCATTTGTGTTCCATTGGTTTTCAGGTTTGGTGAAATCCATGAATGGTCCAATAAGCCAACCGTAAAGGTAGCTGTTACAGTTGATGCTCCTAGAGTTATGAAACTGGTCATGGATCGCCTTTTGGACTCTTGAAGTAGCCATCAAGCATTCAAATACCAGTGCCAACTCCTCTCTATCTATCAAATAATGCTTCTTATATTTGTGTTTTAAAGCTCTTTAGCTCTACTTTGCATTTCATTTCAATTTCAGTGTGAAAAAAGTTCTATTGCTTCATTGTGAGATGCTATTTAAGGGTCTTGATTACAAGAATGAAATAAACTTATATTATTTTAAGAAAGCTACTTTGAAAACCTAAGGTTATGTGCCCTAATTCTCTCAATCCATTGATGCCACATTTTGACATTATCTTTCTAAAATAATTCCTCTTAACATGTTTAGTTTTGATATATAAATTATTTAAATCACCTTAACTCAAACTAATTCATTTTAAAAAGTATTTTGGTTAACTAATTCTTAAACTATGAGTTGACATTTTTTTATAAAATAATCATTGTATTTAAAAAATTAAAAATAATATTATTTTGTTAAAACATATACATATTTCATATAATTTATATATCAAAATATTGTTTCTAAAATTAGAAATTAATTTCATTAACAAAAACTAAATTTAAAATAGATTTTATTTTTAATATTTTATATTGGAAATGTTTTTAATTTTTTAAAGTTGATCAAAATGTCTCAAACTAAACCAGAAAATAGTAATTCATTTAAAAAGTAGATCAAATTTCTATCTAAATGTAATTTTTCTTGTTTCGAATATAACTTACAAAGTAATCATTATAGATGTCGTGTTTTGAATATGACATATTTTTAATGTGTTTTTAAACACGTTTAAATCAAGTCTTTTAGGAAAAAATGTGAAATTCTAAAATGCAAGTTCATGGAAATGAAAGAAACACAGACAATTTGAATTTAAAGGAAATCTAAGTTTTAGTATGAAGAAAATCAAGTTTTAATATCAAGAGTACCAAATGGTTTTATTATAAAAAAAATAGTTTAATCTTCATCACACTAATTATATTCTTGGATGGGTGGTTCTTAATGAAATGAGATTGGTTTAGAATATAATGGGATGCAATGAAATAAAACAAAATGAATTGGAATATAATAAGATAAAATGGAATAAAAACGTCATTTTACCGTTTGGATATTTTTAATGGATAGTATAATATTTAATCTATTAATTCTAAATAATTGACATAAAAATAATAATATTTTGACTCCTTAATATTATTAGTTAACTTTTAATTTAAAAACTAATATAAAATAAGATAGAAATAAGAAATATTTAATTACTCATATTTAATTAGCATTACGATTTGATATGTTTTTAGATAAGAAATAATAATTTAAAATAGAATGAAGGAATGAAAATGAGGAAAATAGAATTAAACCTAAAAAGAGGAGCCAATGGCTTTTACTTTTACTTCTTCTCAGTGTAGTTCTATTGCTTCTCAGTTTCTTCCTCCCAGAAAACACTCGCCATTTCCTTTTCACTCAACCAAATGCACAACTTTCACTCTTCTCTTTCCACGACGCACACCGTTTTCAACAACATGCTTAGCCACGCCAAACTCCTTCAACAACGCTACGAAGCAAGAGAAAGAGAAAGAGAAAGAGAAGGAAGTGGAAGTGGAAGTGGAAGTGGAGGAGGAGCTGCCATGGATTCAGGAGAAGGCTTTGGACCTCGTTGAGTTCACCGGCTCCGTTACCCAAGCCATTCCCGGTCCCAGAGTGGGTCCCAATCTCTAACCCCTAAACCCTAACCCTAACTTAAACACCAAACCCCACACCATAAACACCAAACCCAGAAGCTCAAACCCTAAATCATAACCATAAACCCTAATCCTAAACCATAACTTGGGTAATATTTTGTTTCGTTTTCTACTATGTGTCTCCTAAAAGCACTGATCTATCACTCTGCAATTTTGAATCTAATTTTCTTGGGATGTTTTGTGCTTAATTTTACATGCTTCAATTTCTGTTATAATTGGTTCGTCGTAGTCGTCGTGGTCATAGTTATGGCTATTTCCGGAGATGTTTTGTATGTGCTGAATTTTGGAATTTCTTCTGGCGTGTTTGTACCCTGCGTTTAGTTTGATGTAAACCATAAACATTATGGTCGTTTTGTTCATTTGCTATTTTGATTTGATTTACTATCTACCGTTTGTAATTATCATGGTTGGTTAAATTTATCTATTATAATTTTAATATACTAATTACCAATCACGAGCAGGGGGCATTTCGTTAGCGGAATTTCATCTGCGACTTCCCTCAGAGTTTAGTAAAATTTATAATGGTTTCTTGGATTCAATTTAGTCATTTCCTTCTATACTTTGTAACTTGTCTCTCTTTGTTGTACCTTGAATTTATGAATTGTTGACTTTTGATATATCCTAGATTTTGACATTGAGTTTACTGGAAAAGAGAGACCATTCCAATTTGGGGTGTTTTGTAGAACTGACCATTCTAATTTTATTGAGCATGCAGGTTTTCTTTCATGGTGGAGGGAAATTCTCAATTGAAGAACTTGCTTGAAGAAAATGCAACGGCAGAGCTTCCAAGTCATGTAGAAGGAATTTGTGACTTTTCTTCACCATCTCTAAAAGAAGGAGATGACAGTAAAGGTAGTAATTATGCAAAATGAATTCACCTAATATAAATATTTTTTAATTGCCACAGTCCTGTTTATAACCTGTGAGTAAAAGGTGAATTCAATTTTATTGCATGTAAAAGGTGATTACCTTTGTCTCCTGCAGCAGGATTTATTTCACACATTCTAACCTGAAGTAATTTTTTTTCTTAAATATACCATTTTTGTCAAATGACAATTAGAAGCTTTGTTTCTCAATTGTAATATTGTGATGTACACGAGTACAACACAGAAAGAAAATGTAAAACATAGTTATTTCAATCCTACTTTAACTTATTTTCCCCGGGCCAACTAAAATATTGTCTCTCGAATGTCGTAAAACTTGATTTGATTGAAAGAGTTTGAAAAACAAATACCTAAATAAAATTTTAACTAAATATACTAGTCAAGCTACCTAAATACCATTCTTGTGTACACTTGTCTTCAAAATCATGAGCCTACATGATTTGCACAAATGAGTTTTCAAGCGAATTAGCGAATTAACTGGATTGGATTTGATGTTGTCACACATTGTTTCAACAAAATCAATATGTTAACTTCTTGAAGGATGATGACTTAATGATCAACACACATGAAAACATAGATTCCATATCATCCAACTTCATCACTTCACTAGTGAGGAACATAAATTTGCTTGGTGATGCCATTATGGTGATGCTTTACTTTTGAATTATTTTATAATTGATATGTTATGATATTTGTTGTTAATGTTGAATCATTTTCTCTTATGACAGAAGTTTCAAAGAAGAAAAAGAAGAAAGCTACAAACAAGTGAGGACTTGACTTCTGCCATTTATGCTTGTTCTTTTGATGGTGATTTTTTTTTAATTTCTGATTGTTTTTTGGGTGATCAGGAAAAGAGAAAGAACTTTTAGAACAGATGGATCCACCATCAATTTCTGTTATTGACATGTTTCCATTTGGAGATTACCCTGAAGGTGAAATTCAACCATACAAAGACGAGTGAGTGGACGATGAATACATTTCAGAAATATCTATCATTTTGCTTGCAAATTTGATTTGATTAATGAATAAAATGAATTATGTTTCCATTTTTTTCTTTTTCGTTTGACATGTTGCTTCTTTGGAAAGGGAAAAGAAAACAGAGGAAGCATATTGTCTAGTTAAAGTTTTTTTTTTTGTTGATTAACCACCTCTGAAATATATTGCACACCAAGAGATTATGATCCCAAAGATCGTGTTTTGCTAGTAATCTAATAATATAATGTAATAATAGTAATAATATAATAAAACCATGGTTGTCAAACTCGTGGGAGCTTCTACGTAGACTCGTGGGAGCTTCTACGTAGACTCGTGGGAGCTTCTACGTAGACTCGTAAACTCGTAAGAGTTACGTTCATATTAAAAAAAAAAATAATAGTAAATAACTCCATTTAGTCTTGAATGAGAATTATATAACTTTAAAGTCTCAAATAAAGAAGTTCATACAAATATACTATTTCACACCATCCATCTCTAACATTATATACGAGAGCCACGACCCTATCACCTAATTGCCACCACCGCGTGATTGTTCTGTTTGATCACCACAATTGCTGCACTCCATAGAAGACGCAAAGTGAAACGAAATACGAAAATGAAATGCGAAACCCGTAGTTTATTTCATTTAATTTTCCCCATTCAGAACAACACCATTTTGGGTTAAAAAAAAACCTAGTTCAACTTGTGAACTTGCACTAGACTTGCGATTTCACTGAGTTCACTCTGAGTCTGTCGAGTTTACTAAAAAGCAAGTCTACCAGGTAAGGGGGCATGCGGACACGCAAACTCGCAAGTCAACTACTCGGACGAGTCAACAAGTTGACTTGCGAGTTTGATAACCATGAATAGAACTATATAAAAAATTATTTATTTAATATATATTATAAAAGTCAAAATTGACTTTTGAATTGCACGATATGGAATGCGTTTTTAGCTTTAGGATTGAACAATCCAAAACTAACAAATTTTGTATATTTTTTTTGTCTACATGAGAATGAATTCATTGATTTATATTTATTTATTATTAATAAAATAAATTATTTTTCTAATATTTGTAAATATAAATAACGTGTATGCTTGGGATATGAGAATAAGAATTATACCTTGCATAGAGATTAAATCTAACAATTAGGAGAGATTGACTAGCATGGGTTAATGTCATTTTATAATTCAGGTTATTTTTATTATGAGGAAATGTGTATTAGTCGGACATTTGCGGATGAAGAGACTCTGCCAACCACAAGAGTTTAGTGTTTAGTTAACTTATGACTTTAAGAAAAGGTTATTTTTAAATTATACAATATTTGAATTTATAGGTAAACGGTTGGTCAACAACCATGTTACCAAATTGAATAAGGCTTTTCATATATATTGTATTTATATGTTAAGATGTAAGTAATATTGTTTGTTTTGTGATGTGTAATTATTGTGAAAATTTAAGATAGACTAAGTCATTCATATATACATTAAGCATAAGCTATATGTCAAGATTAACAACATTTGTCTTGATTCTTGTTCTCCTAATCAATTAGCCTTTTATCTTTATTGCGGTTGGTATGTTGTCTTTGTCCAAAATAATTATCTATTTATTTAGCATTGAATTTTATGTGCTAATAATAAAGGTTTCTTATATATTATATTATTTTATGTACGTTTAACATTTTGGAGCTTAAAAATAATTTTAAGCTAACATATATTTATCCTGAATTCTCTCTGGGGTAAGTTAGTTCATGTATCATATCTTCACATATGGTATCGTTTTAAAGAAGAATTTAGAATATATGTATTGGTTCTAATACATATATGAACTAACTTTTTTCCTTTGAAACAATCCTAAACATATATGAAAATATAATACTTGAACTAACTTACTTCAGATAAGTTTCGTGATGAATATTTGTCAACTCAAAATTATTTTTAACATCCAAAATGTCGGATCTACATAAAATAATATAATATATAAAAAATATTTATAACTAACACGCAAAATTCAATGATAAATAAATAGGTAATTATTTTAGACAAAGACAACATATATCCGCAATAAAGATAAAATGCTAATTGATTTGGAGAAGGATTCAGATGAATGTTGTTAATCCTGAGATATAGCTTATTCTACTCCGTGTATATAAAAATGACTTAGTTTATTTTAAGTCTTCACACTAATTACACATCACACAAACAAACAATATTGCTCAGATCTTAACATATAAATGCAATATATATGAAAAACCTCGTCAGATTTGATAACATGGTTGCTGACCACCCGTTTACCTTTAAAGCCAAATATTGTAAAATTTAAAAATAACATTATAAGTTAACTATACATATAATAAATTCTTGTTGCCATACCCTCTTCCATAGTGAAAATAACCTAAATTAAAAAGATATTGACCAAGCACCATATTTGTCTTAGATAATCACGAAACAATTGATAACCTAATCTTTTTACCTCTAATTCAATGTTGGTCAATCCCTCGTGATTGTTGGATTTAATCTCTAGGTAAGGTAATATAGTTCCTATTATTGTATCCAAGCATATACGACATCTTCAAATGCAAATATCTTATTAAAATTTACAAACATTAGAAAAATTATTTATTTTATTAATAATAAATAAATATGAATCAATGATCTCACCCTTATATGTAGAAAAAATACACCTGTCAAAACTCATCAAACTTAACTGTTAAAAACATGTCAATCTATCACTAAATTAATATTATTGTTTATAATAAAAATCAAAACAAAATTGTTACTTTATAGTAGACACTTAATCAAAATTAAAGAAATAATTTTTTTTTACTAAAATATATAAGCAAAATTTTCTGACTTTATGGCTTACCATCTAAGTAGTTTTTCAAGTTCAAAGTTTATAAAATTAAATACTTCTTTCAATTAGGAATTTTAAGTAGTATTTACTATATTATAAAATCATATATATATATATATATGTGTGAAATTTATCTCTCCTATCAGTTAAAAAAACACTTTTTATAAATGAAGGGTAACTCACATTGGATGATTTGAAGCAAGAACCATGTCAAAGAAACCTAAAGTAAATATTTTTTTTTACTGTGAGCTCATGTCGAAATTATTGCTAAGAATAGAAACAAAATCCACATATGATTCAAATTGTCACACTGCAAAATTATTACTAGAAATAGAAACAAAATTCACAGATAGTTAAGATTGTACATCATATTTGATCAATTTCTGCACTTGCACACACAACCTGAAATGAAATCATGTGAAATGGATAATAGGTAAATAGAATTCAATTAATCATTTGCAATACTAAAGACATTTTTGTACTCTTAATAAATTTAACATGTTCCTATAATCAAGTTGTTCTTATTTACAATTTGCATAATATTATTTTGCTTTTAATTTTAATTCAAATTGGTCTATTCTTGCAAGACTTTTTGTGTTTAATTTTTTTTTGCAGTCGATACATGGCTCTTCCTCTTTACAGATAATTTTCTTTGTCTCTTTTTTGTTTTAATTTTTGTTAACATCTATATTATCTTGACATCTTCTGTGTTTGTATGTTCTTTTTGATAATGAAGATTACATAAAGAAAGATATCCGTGTCAATTACATACAAGACGTAAACTAACTAATTGTCATGAAATGACAAATTGGTTGAGTCATTCATAAGGTACATCTATTTGTTATAATTTGTATGTTATATACTTAGATCTCTTCCAAAAAAATTTAGTATAATGGATGTTTATTCTAAGTATTGTTATGAATGTTTCTTTACTTTTTGTAAACTAAAGGGAAGAGAAAAGTTTTGTAATTCAAACGGTTAATGGTTACATAGAATTAACATCCATTATATTAAGTGATTACATAATAAAAAAAATAGCTTGTTAATGGTTACTTACTGGAGGAGTGGCAAGTCACTCCATACATGTTATCATGTTATAGTTATGCGGAAATCTTACTATTTTTAATTTAAATATGTTCACAATTTTTTTTTGAAGAGATCTAAATATATAATATAAAAACTATAACAAATAGATGTATATGAATGACTCAACAAATTTATCATTTCATGACAATTAGTTGCTTTAAACTTTGTATGTAATTGATATGGATATTTTTCTTTATGTAATCTTCATTATCAAAAAGAGGAAGATCAAGAATCAAGCTAATGGTCCTTGTCCTGAAAACTTGGTTGTGGTTGAACATAAGGTATACTCATTTAATTATTCCTTTGAAGTGGAGGGGTTTAACTTTAATTTTAAACTTATACATAATATTCATATTGGATAAAGGGATCAAAGTAATGGTCATCCTCTGTCCGTTTTGTAACTGTCCACTGCTTATGTGTTGGTGGCGTTTTGGGACAGATTACAAACAAAATATTTTATTTCTATTATCACGATCTGTCAATTCCTGTTATGCTTATCCTTGAACACTGGAAATTATTCCAAACTCTTAGTTCTCTGTCCATCTCAATCGGTATCAGATTTTAGGTGCATATGATGATCCTCTTCTTTGATACTAGTGAAGCAAACTGGCAAAGTTCAAGATTATACTGATGACTTTGAATTAGCCTCGACCTAGGTGACACTGTGTTAGGTTACACATAGAGGAGTTTGTTAGAATTAGAATATTCATGAGTTAGTTATTTGATTTGCTAGTTAGATATAAATAAGAAAGAAGGAGAGGGGAGGGGCAGTGTGCAATATTTTTGTAGATTGAGCTTTAGCTCTTTGTGAAGGGGAAGCCTTGAAGGAGAGAGTGCTCTCCTCTTTCTTGTTCTTTTCTTTCTATTCAATAAAAACCTTTTTTTTCTTCTCTTTATAATTCTTGGTTCCTAACACACTACCCTGGAATTCCTTGAGTATTTTTCTGGCTGGATTAGAGCATAACACTTAATGAAAATGCATAGTCGTACTTCAATTGCACATGCTGCCAATTTAGCTAAATTTCATGAGGTCTCAATGTAGAACCTGACTGATAATAGGTTTAGTACCCAACACCAACTAAAACATAAGAATTCTCAGAAGCTGTTGATGCAAATGGATGAAGAGATAGACCTAATATAAAGAAATGGACTGACAACTGTCAACTATGACCTATTAATGGGGAAAATCTCAGTTTTCCATCAATGCTTTGTCTGGGAGTCTAATTATCAAACTATGAGATTATGCTGTCTTTATAATAAGTTGTTGTGGATAGGAGTTTTACTAATTAAAAATAAGCCTTTACCACTACTATAGATTGAAGAATTTAATTATCAAAACAGAGAACGTGTTTATCTGTTTGAATTCTTCTGTTCCTGCATTACACTGTGTTACATGACTAATTTGAATATGTACGTTTTAAAATATCACCAGTGTTCTCCTATTTTTCTTAGATGTTTTTTCAAAATAATGTGAATAAGACTAGTAAAAGATAAGAGGATGACTATAATATGCAGTTTGAGAAAATGGCATTCATGTAGTCCCTGGTGTACCTAAAAATACTCAGCTGGTGGCATGGAGTTTGTTGTGGTCTTACACACTTGTGATTATTGTTGACAGAGGCAATGCATCTCACCACATTATCACAGCAATTTCTTAGCTTTTTATGGCAAACATTTAGTTGTTGTTAAGGATATGGTTGTTGTTTTCTGCTTGATATGTCCTACTAGGATTGTCATCATGAATTTTGAAATTCTGATAAATATGAACCTCCCGTTCTTCTCATTCATGTTTGCAACCACCATCAATTGTTGCTCATGAAGTCTGCACTGCATGTGATTTTAATCGTCCTGGAAAGACTTGCCTACGTAAGCTTAAGTGGGTCTGGTGTGGAGAAACATTCATGGCAAAGAAACGGTGTAATTTTATTTTCACTTAATGTTTCCTGTTCTGTAGATCTTTTGAGCACATTTTTGGAAAATTAATAAATGATTGACACTTTTATTTGAAATCCTTCAGTGACTTCTATGCTTTAAAGACACAGATTGAATCAGAGTTTGTTGATGATTCTGAGAACAATCAAGACTGAAAGATTGTTTAAAGAAATACTGCTAGAAGGTTATGGCTGTTTCATTGAATGTGTTTGATTAAATAATGTATGATTGCTAAATCTTGGTGGATTCCACATGCATATAAGTGGGTACTCGACAAACCTGTAACTGAAGTTCATGAACCGGGAATCTGCATGCGTGAAAATCCATTTTATGTTGACACTGTTCGCAGGTCAGTGAAGATCATTGAAGATTAATTTCGAACAATAAAGTTAACCTTTGCATTTGTAGTTAGAAGCAGAATGCATCTCCTTATATATATTCACAATCTGAGGAACATAGATAGAGAGTGTTAACCTTAGAGAATTTCTTTAAATTTCTACTCCACATTTTTATTTTGTTTGTTGTGTTGTTCTAAGTCCTTGTTTTGTGCTAACTGATTCAAGTTTCCGGGATAGAAGATACGAATATAAAGGTCTCGAGAAGGTTTAGAAGGGAAAATTGTCAGGGGCCAAGGTTAGTGGAAATTTTATGAGCTCAACATCCTTCATACCTCAAAGGATTACTAGGAGCAAGGCCAAGGCTTTGGAAGATGAGCATCAATGGATGTCTTTTTTTGTAATTTCTTTTGAGTGTTTTTTTAGTAGAACATAAAAGGAAGGGGTAGATATAGATATAACGGGTGACAATGTACAAAGATAAGTCGCACCTTCCATGTAACATAGAAAGAAGGTGTAGGTGTAGATTTAGGAGGTGCCAAAGTAAGAAACCAAGTCACACGTGCCTTGTGACTTGGAATAGACGCCAAATTCAAATGTGTTTCATTTGATTTTCCCACTTTAATTTCAGTCCTCTCACACTAAAAATGGAGGTGCCATGCTCATGTAAAATCACATTGAATTTGAAGTAAAATTACTATACACAATTTTGTGAGTTGTGAGAATTGTTCTCCTAATCTTGTCTCATCTTGTGAGTGTCTCAAGTGGCGGCATTCTTGCACTTATCTTGGATCAATCACCTTCCAAGTAGCGTGTTCTTCCCTTCCATGGCTTCAACCACATAAGTTCTTGCTTCATCTTCCATTTCCATTTCCGCACCTATACTTGTCTTGTTCTTCATTTCTATTCGGTTATTTTGTGTTGTCTTCCTTTTTAATCGGTTCATTTGTCTTGTGTTGTTATTCTATTTGGTTTAATGTGCTGTTCTTGCTTTTCCTTTAGTTTCCGCATTCAATTCTAGTTTTCTATTCATTTTTTGTTGTGTAAGGAGATGGCACTCATGTTCATGAGTTTGGTTCATCATTTGGAAGGCATTGAACTCCATTGATGTTTCCTTAAGCCTCCTTGTTGTGTTGCACTTTGTTTTCATCTTTCTATTTGAATTTGGCGCCTATTCCAAGTCACAAGGGAGGTGTGACTTGGTTTCTTGCTTTGACACCTCTTAAATCTACACCTACACCTTCTTTCTATGTCATATGGAAGGTGCGACTTATCTTTGTATATTGTCACCCGTTATATCTACATCTTCCTTTTATGTTCTACTAAAAAACTAGCTCATCTTCCAAAGCCTTGACCTTGCTCCCAGTAATCCTTTGAGGTATGAAGGATGTTGAGCTCATGGGTTGGGTTTGGCCCCAACTTGGGCTTCTTGGGCTTGGGCCTCAATGTCAAGAACACGAATAGGAAGAACTTCAAGTGCTTTGGTCCTTGATCGTTCCTCCTATTGATGACATCTTCTTTTTTTTGTTGAGATGACCCTTCAAGGTTGGCATTTATGGTCATCTTTTTATGGATTTGGGTCGTATCAATATGTCATGCAAGTGAGTAAATTGACCTCCATATGTTCTTCAAGTTTCATCATTGGAGCTCATTAGTTACATTTGCTATTTTTTTCTTCTGAATCATCCCTTGCATTGATGTTTATCTTACAGGGGTGCAAGATGGTATTCCATGTAAATGGCTGGAGTAGTGACATATACTGGTGCAAAAATAATTCAGAATGCTCGCTTGCTAGTAGAAAAAATAGGAAAACCACTTGAATTAGACAGGGATGGTATTTGGTGTGCACTACCGGTAGGGGCAATATATTGTGCTGCTTCCTACTTTTTTACCTGTTTTTTCTTCCAAATTGTCATTTTCTCTATCTAATTACCAATAATTTTGATTGCTGTTGATAGAAATCAATTAATGATTATCATATTTAATGGATTTCAGAGACTCAAAGAAGAAGTTTACAATATCATACCCTTGTGTTATGCTTAATGTTGATGTGGCAATAAATAATGCAAATGATCAATATCAGGTCAGCTTGTAATTTTATTAGCAAATTCACAATTTGATGCAGATTCTTCTGCTTCAGTGTTTTGCAGTTAGGGCAGTTGCTTTGCTATTGCTTGTTATTAATTCATTCTTTCAATTTTTTGACAGACACTCACAGATCCAATGAGGAAAACTTATACAACTCATAGTGAATGCTCTATTGAATTTGAGGTGGATGGACCATATAAGGTAAAATGTAGCCATATTTTATGATTTACATGTTTTTTTGAGTTTTACTATTGATTGACCAGTGATAAGACTAAAATAGTATATATAAGTGGGGGCAATTCTCACTTCATGAGTAGATTTTGTGGTGTTGACTTAAGATCTAAGATGACATCTGAGTTTATTGTAGATATATTATTGGGCCACATATCATATTATTCGCACATAGAACCCAATTGTTCTGGGCATGAGGGAATGTATTGGGAAAAACTCAAGTCATATTTTGACTTGAGATAAGTCTAAAATAGTGTTGGGAGGCACCCTTAGGTCTCAAACCAATTTTAAGGCGTTAAGTTAGTCTTAAATTCAAATTCTAAGATTTACTATATGTAAATGAGTTAAATGGCTTTGCTTTGGTGTAGGCAATGATCCTTCCTGCTTCCAAGGAAGAAGGAATTTTAATTAAAAAGCGATATGCTGTTTTTAATGATGATGGAACCCTTGCAGAACTTAAAGGTTTTGAGATCAAGCGCAGAGGTGAATTGAAGCTAATCAAAGTTTTCCAGGTATATTGATAAAGAAGTGTGATCATCATCTTCAATTGTAATGCCATGCAATATGCTCCAGTAATAACAAGGATATATAATGTTATTTTCTCCCTGATGTTTGTGCGTGAGAATGATAAAGCTGTCAGTGTTTTTAATACCAGACTGATAAGTAAGGGTTGTAACATTTGTGGAGCAAAACTGATTAAAGTGGATGAATCAATGTTTTTTACGTAATGGCTGATTTTTTTAACAGAAATTGGTGACAAAATTATACTTCGTGGGTGTCTTTTTTCTGAATTGGTTCATCTAACAGCTTTGATGAAATTCTCTATGTACTTTTATTTATATATTGTCATCACATTTAAAACAAAACATTTTGTTCAATGTTGAGGTTGTTTTTTATGGTTATTCTGTTCTCAATTTATTTTTAATGTGAAACACTTTTCTTGTCACAGGCTGAACTTTTTGACAAGTTTCTCCATGGTTCAACATTAGAAGAATGTTATTTTAGAAAGTTATTGCCTTTGCAGGGCACACCATTTAGTGAGTGTGCTATTCCTGTGGCAATATTTGAAACTGATGCTGGTAACTTGTTATTTTTTGGTTTCTTTAATTCACAGATAATAACAAATTTATTCTTTCATATTCTAAATAGGTGTGTATGCTTAATGTATGCAGAGGTATGAACAGGAATGAGCAGTCAAAAAAGCATAATGACTCAAATCGGGTCCCTCTTGTGGTGGATGATGAGATTCTTATTGAGTTAGAGGACTTCGGAAACAAGAGAAAGAAGAAGCGAATGTAAAGTTTGATGGAATGACTAATGTGTTACTGGTTACAAGAAGAATTGAGGAAGTAGAAGGCTTAGTTGACACATTAAAAAAGTCTAATTTTTTTATTTATTTCATTGTCCACATATCCACGATTAAGTCTATGCTTCATTTAAATAAATAATATAAAAACAATATAAAAATAATTGTGTAGACAACATGTAGGTTAAGTCTATACTTTTTCAAATAAATAATATAATTTTTTTTTTGTTTTTTAAATAAATAATATAAAATATAATTTTGTGGTAGTATGCAGGCTTCTTTATAAAGAATAGAGTATAATTTTTGTATAAATAGCATGTAAGCTAAACACGTTTCTTTAAATAAATAATATTAAAATATAATTTTGTGTAGATAACATGAAAGTCAATTTCACGTTATATAATTTTGTGTAGATGTAAGTTAAATTTACGTGATTAAAAATTAATGTTATATAATTTTGTATAGATGTAAGTTAAATTTACGTGATTAAAAATTAATGTAGGTTAAATTTCGTTTATTTAAAAATTGTGACACTGTATACGTTTTTTTAAATAAATAATATAAAATATAACAAACCAATAAGAGGTACACCTATACACTTTCACTTGTAACACATTTGACACACGATAAACTAATCATAAATATAGAAGAAATTAAGCTCAAAGGAATTAAGCTCATGCATACATATTATACACAGTTGAGTCAGAACCAAATTGGTCTAATAGCTTCTGTGGCAGCCTTGTTTTGGTCCACATAGTACCTAGAAAACAACACAAATGAGTTAAAATCAACCTAACGTGGGTCTGATGATAGATGAAACTACGAATGAGAATAAAATCATGAACCGAATACATAATAGGGTTCAATATGGGAGGAAATCAACCCCAAAAGGGTTTAGGATTTTGAGGATAGTTTGAGATTGTGGAGGAGCCTACGACTATAAAGGATGAGGAAAAGAGGGGAGTGGCTTTTTAGTTTCCAACCTTAATCAAACTATACATGTGTATTAAATAAACCACTTTGTATATCAAGTCCTAATCCAAAGATGCTATAAATATCGAAAAATATTCCAATAGAAAATATTTGGATTGGATTGGAATGTTTTTTTTCAAATTTTTTGTTTTAGATTGCCGAAGACAATATAAAATATAATCATATTTGATATTTAAAAAAAAATTGAAATCACATCAAACATTTTAAAAACGTAACAACAAAATTCATTTTTGTCCCTTAACATGTTAAGGAACTAAAAGAGTAATTAAACTTAATGTTAATTATTATTTTTTACAATAATCAACATATACTTGAAATAGAAAATAATATTTTAATTCTACAACATCCTTAATTAAATAAGTGTTTATATATAAATACTACAACACAATATGGCAAACACATTTCTTTAAAAACTAATTAATTTATTAATTCTAAATAATTGACATCAAAATAATAATCTTTTGACTCTGAATATTATGAGTTAACTTCTAATTTAAGAAAGTAATATAAAATAAGGTAGAAAATTATAATTAAGAGAAAATCACCCCCATACCTTACTCATATAGAAAATAGAATTAAACCTAAAAAGAAGAGCCAAAGGGAACAGCGGCGAAGGTAGAAGAGAAAACTGAGGATTGAGGTTTTTCTGAAAATGGCTTTTACTTCTTCTCAGTGTAGTTCTATTGCTTCTCAGTTTCTTCCTCCCAGAAAACACTCGCCAATCCCTTTTCACTCAACCAAATGCACAACTTTCACTCTTCTCTTCCCACGACGCACACCGTTTTCCACAACATGCTTAGCCACGCCAAACTCCAACAACAACGCTACGAAGCAAGAGAAAGAAATGGAGAAAGTGAAGGAAGTGGAGGTGGAAGTGGAGGAGGAGCTGCCATGGATTCAGGAGAAGGCTTTGGACCTCGTTGAGTTCACCGGCTCCGTTACCCAAGCCATTCCCGGTCCCAGAGTGGGTCCCACCTCTCTCCCTTGGATTCTCGCCATTCCTCTCTCTTACGCTGCTCTCACTTTCCTCATCGCCTTCGTCAAGACCGTCAAGAAGTTCTCTTCTCCCAAAGCAAAACGCCGCAAATTGGTCTCTCACTTTCATCATTCCCTCCGCTTCAACGTTTTTTGACCTTTCGCTAACTTTTTTTGGGTGCCCTTCTTTTCCAGGTCAGTAAAAATGCCACCTTATGCAAGTCCTTGGATGAATTATTTCGAAACGGACGAGACCAAGTTACGCAAGAACCTCTCAACCAAATTCAGAATAAGGTACTTTCACTGTTACTTCTTCATTTCACCATTTCAAACTCTCAACAATAACTATCGAGAGCCCCAATGTGTTTCCTGCTACACTATTGTTGTTGGGTCAATCATGTTTTCGCTGGATCATTATTGGGAGACCAAATTATAGTATATACAAGTGAGACAGTTCTTATGTTACAAGTCTATTTATAGTGTTGAAATAGGAGCAAATCTACTTTTTAAGACAGACAGCCATAAATCTAATGTACTAAAAGAAGCACAAAATCTTAACATGAAAGAGAAATAAACCTTGGTTTAGTATTACTATAATTATGGCATTACTTACATATGGTGGATTTCATGTACTTCACAGAGTAACTAATTACTTTTTTGCTTGTATGACCTTAGAAAAAATAAATTATGGGTTCTTGTTTCATTTCTAAGCATGAGACATGACAAGGTGAAATTGTTTGGGGTTTTTCAATGTAAAGGATCTTACTATCAGTCTTTGTCAGGAACTATTTCCTTGCTTTCCATTTGTTTTCTGAGGAAAATCTCTGGGGAAAAATCAGTTTCTTTTTGCTTGCTCGGATACTTCTGTATGCTTGTGCATATGTGTCTATGATTTTAGGTACTAACAACTGTATGCTCACATGCAGACAGGTTTTGGTTTGGAAGAAATTTTGCGCAAGTATATCCGCTATGCTCTAAATGAGAAACCATTCAATCCTGACTTGGTAGCTGATTTAATTCAGCTGAGAAAAGCTTCTATGTTAAGTGATTCACACGTTGCCGAGATTCTGAATGAAATTTCACGACGAATTGTGCAAGACAAAGGTAATGTATTTTTAACATTGGGCTGGATGTTTAGTTGATCACCCTTGGTGAATGGTTGTATGTTTTAGTTAAGATCTAGGAAAAGTAATCAAATTCTCATAAAATCAAATCACCAAAAGATATCAAATCTGTCCTAATAAATAGAAAACAGAATCTGCTCTAATTATGTAATAATTATCTTCGCAACAGCAGTGTATATATACACATAGTGGTGGCATGTTAATTTGAACCTGTGACCATCAATCCACACGCACTGGCTTAGTTCAAATGGTTTTTAAATGCGAGAAGTGTACAACAAAAAATATTGTTAATTGTTGTAATTTCCTTTCGGGCTTCTTGCTATAGTTGATGTTAATTGAAAGCGGTCTAATATATAGGTGGCCATGTAATAACAGAGGCAAATTTATTTGATGTTACTTGAATTTTTCTTTGGCTTATTTGGCATTGAATTTAAGTATAAATTTGTCATTGAAAATAATTCTTGTATTGCCTAAATGGAATAATTTTTAATAGTAAATAACTGGAAGGTTATGGAGTAAAAAAATGTACTTGTGCAATAAATAGGGACTAAATCAGCTATCTTCTTACATAGTAGGGACTCTAAACAACCTGCTGAATTATGGATGCCATTTTATCTTTTCCTTCCAAAGACACTATCTAAATGCCCTTTTATCTTCTTGATATGTGCTATTGTAATTACATAAAGGAATATATGGTTACATATTGATGACTTTCACGGTTTCTTTCTTTCGACTAACTATCTTCTAAAAGGAGTAAACATTACAGAGGTTTGTCATATTGGAGATCCCACAAGAAAATAGGGAATAACTGTATTTTTTGATTGATTTAGGTGGTCTACATATGTTCACAACTAAAGGCTAAAAATAATGGAAGAATTAAAGTAAATCTAAAGATATGATCCTAAGAATGTAAGATACATCAACTCCTAAAAGTAGGTTATCATGATTAATACAAATAAAATTAAAATCAAATATAAACAGAAGTAAAGCGAACCAAATCTATGTCATATCTTGACATTCTCCCTCAAGTTGAACCATATAATTGTGTGCATCATGTTTGCCAAGTATGTTAGTTATCCTTGCTATGTGGACAGACTTCTTGAAATCATTTGTTAATTGTTTATTGCAGCTATCAAATATGGATTGTTAACCCATCCATTCTTGATTCCATCCTCGTCTTCACCATACCCCTCAAAACACACCACAGTGCAAGATCCTTGCTCTGAATACCAGTTGATAGAACTGATATTAGAATAGGAAAGAAAAGAAACAACCTTGAATTTTATTGCCCTCCTTAATCTTAGTCCCCACACCAATGTAGTAGAGATAGAGTCCAGAAATGGAAAGAATACAACAACACAAATTTATTCCAGGAACTTCGCTCTCCAACTATCCTTCTATTTTTCTTTTCTCCCAAAAATCCCTTTTCTTACCCTCTTAGAACTATTTATAATAGTTCAGATATAGCTGTACTAACCACCTTACCTTTTCCTGCTGTGATTAGCTGAATAAAGAATATGCAAAAGGGATAGTTAGAATAGACAGGAGATAACCAATTAGAAAGAGCATCACCGTCGGAGATTCTTTCTTTATCCTTATCCTTTATCCTTACTTAGCTGTAACTTGGGAGATAGAAAGATCGGTAGAGAACTCCCCTTCAATTTTTTATCATTCAGTTTGGGAAATATATTTCCTTATAAATTTAATTAAGTGATTCTTTTTAAAAGTCGGGACCTCATTATTTTTATTCTCTGACTGCGATTACATTTAAATGATTTTTAGGCCCTATTGTGATGGATAAGTCAGGTTATACTGAAAAGGGTTTCAAGAGAAAAATAGCTGTCCAGGCCCTTTTTGGAAAGGTCTTCTATCTGTCCGAGGTAAGTGACCACACTCTCAATTTGATAGAAATTCTGTTAGTCTATTTGTTTATGTAACATAAAATAAGAACTTTTAAATGATTTTGGTACCATTGGATATGATTGCTTTTATTTTTTTTTTCTAGGATTTCTTAAACAAATAGTAGAAACCATAACACTGAAATGATTTTTTGTTTTTTTTTTTAATTTTAAATGTGTTAGGGAAATTCTTAAAAGGTTACACCTAGTTTAATTATGGTTTCAGGAAGAAATCTGGTATTTATTTATTGGGTATTTATTAGCTTAATATTGGAGTAAGTGATTGCTACTGCTCTGAAAGTTTGATATTATTTTTTTCCATATTTTTTTAAAAAGGCTCATGACAGGGTCAATCTTGACACAATTTTAAGTCAGCTGCCCTGTGACTTTAAATACATTTTTTGTCTTTCAATATTTTAGTGAAAAGGCTCACGAGAGTGAGTCTTGGTAGACGGTATGTGACTTTGAAGCCATGGGTAAAAAGTCTTGGAAACATATCATACCCGAGTCTCGTATGTGGATAGTCTTGTGCATCTAAAAGGGATTTAATGAGCAAAGTTTTTATTATGTCTGTTATAAGTTTAATGTATGACTTGATTAAATTTTTCTCCTACTAATCTGTTTCCAGCTGCCGGAGTTTTGTTCAAGAGATAGCTCCTTAGTCGTAAAGGAAATCTTCGGTGTTACAGAGTATGCTCCATATGCTTGCTTTTATGGTTGTTTAAATCAATATCTGGAATCTTTCTTCGAACCACCCTTTCATTTGAAGTTTCTGGAAAAATTTGTTAACTCTATCAGCATTCTTATGCAAAAGATTAAACTGTTCAGATGACTACGAATGTGTAGGAGCATGATAGAAATCCATTTGAACATGTTTCCTTTTTCTATTTATGAACAAACTGTCTCTGTCGTCAAAATAAAAACATAGGAAGTAATGACAAACCCTTGTACATGCTAAGGGATAATGTTTTGTTTTCCTTTCTCAGTGAAGATGCTGACAAACTCAGAATCCACACAGTCTCTGAAGCTGGCAGTCTTGATGCACTTGAGAAGATGGTTGATGATTCAGATTCAGAGGATGCTAGTCACGACGCTTAATCCGTGGCCTCTTAGTGCAATCATATTGCAGTGTTTAGCGTTCGAAATGGCCGAAAGAATAACTTGATGCTAAAAATTAATTGTACAACATCATCCGCCCCATCCAAAAGATAAAATTTGAGAGGAAAAGGCAGTGATTGTCATTGCTTTGTAGTTTTTGTACTTTTCAGTGCAACTTCTTACATACTTTCAAGATCTATCATATTTGCATGATATTTTTGTTATAACTCTTCTAGGTCAGTCTTAACGGCATTGATGTTTTAGACTGGACTCTCACAGGAGAAATTGGTTAACAAAATTGTTATAGAGATATATTTGGGTATAGATATAGAATCATGTGTTCCTTTAGTATCACACTTCGACATACAAAGAGCTAATTTTGTGTCCTTATTTCAGTTTGAAATGGTGTGGTTGGGCACCACTTTCTTGGATTAGTCACCCCTTCGTTGGACATGGAACTGTCTTATATAATGTTGTAATATGGCAGAGCTATTTTTCGTTGGACATTGGAGTAGTCTTTTTTTAACTTTTTAAACCTTCATGATTGGAGGATTATGTTTTGCACCCTATTATTGATTATATTCTAAAACTAAGCATTTTTTTTAAATTCTTATTAATAATAAAAATAGAAGGAAGAGTGTAAATACATTGTTTATTATATATATAACAAAAATTACTTTAAGCTGAAAGTTTTGTGATTAATTCCTTCATTCACATTAGTTTTTTTTTAGAAAATAATAGTTTTTTTAATTTTTTTAAATATTTTTTCAACAATACAATAGAAGTTAATGAAGAACCTTACAATCAAAGACCATTAAAGTAATAAGGTAATGAAAATGTGTATTAACTTTATCCTGTTAAAATTTTTAGAGCACAAACATCAAACTCAAGTAAATTCACCAACTAAACATAAATTTAATTCATAAAAATTATATAAATGTGAAAGATTGCAGCTAAGGGTGAACAAGAATATTCTTAGAGCAAAAGTCCAACATCCTAACTTGTTTACAGTTGTGGAATGAAACCAATTTCAGTCATAGAGTCAAGTTATAGTTCCATGTATTCCAAGAAATCCTTTTCTCCCCAAACAATTTTGACAAAATCAAGATGAAGACACAATTTGATGAGTGCTGGATCAGAACACAAGTCCCTTGGATCGATGTGTTGAACAAGAAACACGAACTTGATTGAAAATCTCATACAAAGACCCTTGTTCTACACATACAAATAAATACATATGATCGTGTTATCCAGTTCCTTAACAGCAGTGGTCATCTATGAATTTGGCATTGAATGGAAAGGTGCGTGATGCAAGGCAGTGTCTGCAACGGTCATGGAGTGGTTCATGCTTCTTCTCATGGCTTCCAAGATCAGAGCATGCAGATTCAGAAGCAGAGAAGCTGCTTCGCCGTTGCTCCAATCTGAGTCATCTTCAGCAAACACAATGCTTCATGCTCACCAGAGCTTTGGACAAAGATGACATTCTACTGGCCCGATTTATATACGCCTCAGCTTCTCTGGGCTTTCCCTCCTTCGCCTATTCCATTTTCATCCACAACCACCGACCCAGCATCTATCTCTACAACAACCTCATCTGGGCTCTATCTTCACACAATCCCACTCGCGCCATTTCTCTCTTCAACGCCATTCGCCTCCTCGGTTTGCGACCCGACTCTTACTCTTTCCCTTTTGCTCTCAAAGCCGTTGTTTCTTCATCCTTCCTCCATGTCGGCCACCAGATTCATTCTCAAGCCATTCTTTCCGGCTTCATCACACATCCCAATGTCCTCACCTCCCTCATTCACATGTATTCCTCATGCGCCAACGTTTCCTCAGCTCGCAAACTATTCGATGCCGCCACTTTCCAACACGTTTCTCTCTGGAACGCTATGCTCGCAGGTTACGCCAAGGTGGGTGATCTTTCCAATGCCCGCAACCTGTTTGAAACTATGCCTGAAAAAGACAGGGATGTTGTTTCATGGACTTGTCTTATTTCGGGATACACGCGCACACACTGTCCCCATCAGGCCATCACGCTTTTCCGCACTATGCTGGTGCACAATGTGCAGCCGGATAAAATTGCCATTTTGGCTGCGCTCTCTGCGTGTGCAGACTTGGGTGCTCTTGAGTTGGGAGTGTGGATTCACAGCTACATTGAAAGGCATAAACTGCCTGAGATTGTATCTCTTTGTAACTCTCTCATAGACATGTATGCCAAATCAGGTGACATAGGTAAAGCGCGCCAAGTTTTTGAGGGCATGGAGCGAAAAACGATTGTAACGTGGACAACCATGATAGGTGGACTTGCTTTACATGGCATGGGAAAGGAGGCCCTTGAGCTGTTTTCTTGCATGGAGAAGGCTGGAGTGAAGCCAAATGAAGTCACCTTCATCACCATTCTTTCTGCTTGTAGCCATGTTGGATTGGTTGAACTGGGGCGCCATTATTTCACGTGTATGAGAAAAAGATTTGGAATTGAACCCAAGATAGAGCACTACGGTTGCATGGTGGATTTGCTTGGACGTGGTGGGTATCTTGAAGAAGCAAAGGAGCTAGTTAGGTTGATGCCGTGTGAAGCAAATGCAGCTGTGTGGGGATCCCTTCTTTCTGCTTCGAATAGATACGGTGATGTTGCGCTGGCAAAGGAAGCTTTGCGTCATCTGAGTGTGATGGAGCCCCATAATTGTGGAAATTATTCGCTTCTGTCCAATACTTACTCTGCGCTTGGTAGGTGGAAGGAAGCTGGTATGGTGAGGAAGGTTATGCGGGACACGCGCATGGAAAAGGTGGCAGGTATCAGTTTTGTTGAGTTGAACAATACAGTATATGAATTCATCTCCGGAGACAAGTTAAACATCAAATTTGTTGACATTTGTCATGTCCTACAAAGCATAAACGGGCAACTCAAGATGATTGATGTTCATCATGAGTTTTTATGCTTCTAACTATGAGTAGGTGGATTATGAAATTCTAGTCTGAGTAATCTTTTTTAGTTTCGATCTTGTATAGGCTGTAGAAAAATAATTTTGAAGTTTCTTGTTTAGATTCAAATTGTACAGTGAAATTTTAACGGATTATAAAAATATTTTTAACTTATTAACAACTTAAAGAGCAATTATTTATTAAAACATTTAATTATTATTTTTTCAGCGATAATGATTGCTTTAATGGACTAAATGTTATTTTAATGGACAAACTATCAACTTTATATAAGTAAGTTGAATTGAGAAAGTTTCATAACCATTCTAAATACTTGAGAAGAATTTTATTGTAGAAAGTACACTTTTAGAAGAATTCTATATCTAAAAGGATAACTGGTAAAAGGAAAACACGGGCTAAGTGAAAAATTATGGACTATTGCATTCCACACTTTATATAAAAATTGAATTTCCAATTTTATAATAAAAGTTGTAAAACTGAAGAATTTACTTAGACTCATAAAAGTTAAAGTTATAATTCGTAAGAGTTTCTTTTACATAAAAAAATATATAATATTTTAATAATATAATTATTTAAAATAGGTAAAAAAAATAAATTAACAACAATTAAATAACAAAGAGTACTCTGCATCTCAATTAAATAAAAAAACCTAATTTAATGCGGTCTAATAATAAAAATAAAATTTAGTTTTCCCAATTAAAAAAAAAAACAGAGAGCACTTCAAACAAAACAAAAATCTGCACCTTAATAAAAAAAACGAATTTAGTGTAGCCCAATAAAAAAACAAAACCCTAATTCCCTAAATCACAGAGTAAGAAAACCCTAATTCCCTAAATCACACTATAGAACAATGCAACTCTAATTCCACACCACCCATCTCTAACGCTATACGGCACCACCGTCGACCTGCGACCCGGGACAACCGCGACTGCACGAACCGCCACCACCGCGCGACCTCCTCTGCACAATCGCCACCACCGCGCGACCTGCTCCGCTCGAGATGCAGTATTGCAATGAGTCCCAAAGACGGAGCATTTTGGAAGGCTCAACAAAGTCTTTTGATACTTTTGAAGCAGTGTTCCAGCATGAAGCAGTTGAAGGAGATGCAGAGTCGTGTTGTACAGAGTGGTTTCCATAATACCCCGCTTGTGGTGGGAAAGATCATTGAGTTTTGCGCGGTTTCAGGTCATGGAGATATCAATTACGCTGTCAGGGTTTTTGACAG
Organism: Phaseolus vulgaris; assembly: GCF_000499845.2. Lineage (NCBI taxonomy): Eukaryota > Viridiplantae > Streptophyta > Magnoliopsida > Fabales > Fabaceae > Phaseolus > Phaseolus vulgaris. The sequence goes on from NC_023757.2 coordinate 592,161, forward strand.
AATCGATAAACCCGATGCGTTTATATGGAACACCATGATCAGGGGATTTGGGATGACTCGCCAACCAGAGAAGGCCATTGACTTGTTCAGGAGAATGCTGCAGGGAAAATGCGATGTGGCAGCAATTGACACTTTCACATTCTCTTTCATTCTTAAAATCATTGCTGGATTCAGATCTGTTATACTTGGAAAGCAACTTCATTGCAACATCCTTAAACTAGGACTCCAAACTCATACTTACGTCAGGAATTCTCTGATTCACATGTACGGTATGGCGAAGGACATAGAAACCGCTCACCGCCTGTTTGATGAAATTCCAAATGCTGATTTAGTGGCTTGGAACTCTATCATAAATTGTCATGTGCATTGTCGGAATTATACGCAAGCTCTCCATCTGTTTGCTAAAATGCTGCGGAGTGGCCTGCAACCGGATCATGCCACTCTTGTAGTGACCCTCTCAGCGTGTGGTGCAATAGGAGCCCTCGGTTTTGGGAGGCGAATTCATTATTCTCTTGTACAAAAACATTCTAAGCTTGGTGAAGATACATCGGTCTCCAATTCCCTAATTGACATGTATGCAAAG